>NC_044208.1:1902760-2135260 GCF_900880675.1 Sparus aurata
GTGTCAAGAAAAAAGATGACTGGCAAAGACATTGGGATATTTTCTGACTCATGGTAGCTTAAAGTGAAACTCTCGCCAAAATGCAACCTAGGCTTTTTTTGTGAATGTATACGAGTCAAACCTTTGT
Organism: Sparus aurata; assembly: GCF_900880675.1. Lineage (NCBI taxonomy): Eukaryota > Metazoa > Chordata > Actinopteri > Spariformes > Sparidae > Sparus > Sparus aurata. Next base: position 1,902,888 of record NC_044208.1, read on the forward strand.
GTAAAAGCATAATTACGACAAAAGAGGCACTTTTAAGATTTACCGTAGTTTTTTCGGGGCAACCTCATTTTCAATCGATTGCTGGGGCACTTTTGCGATAGCATCAAAATCGTTATTTTTACAACACTAAGAAGACGTAACTCACCTCCAGGTTACGTTGCATTCTGAGATCAACACTTATAGGCTGCCATGACAACTGGGAGCGGAACAAGCTACTGCTTAAGTGAGTTGTTCAAAAACTTTCTTTCTAGCAAACTCTGTGTACACAAACAATGTTCTCAATGCTCATGTTCATGTGTAGAGACCCTGGTGATACTAGGAGCAAAGTTTCATGTTGTGTCAAGTCTTCTTAGTGTAAATAATAGCGATTTTGATGCTATCGTAAAAGTGCCCCAGCACTCCAAGGAAAATTAGCTTGACCCGAAAACGAAAATACAGTCAATTTAAAAGTGCCTCTTATGTCGTTATTATGCTTTAACACGAAGGTTTGACTCATATACATTCACAGAAAAAGTCTAGGTTGCATTTTGGGGAGAGTTTCACTTTAAGGCTTTGAAACATATAGTTGGTCTTAGTAACATGACTGACCTTTAATGGTTTTATTCAAACCTGAGAGAGCTCCAGCCAGACCAACCGAAAAACGAGACATATTCTAATTCTTTCCTCATTCATACGGCATCATCTGCAAATCACTAATTCTAACACACTGTTTTTCTTGTTAAAGGTACAGCTTGTAAGATAGTTGATTGTTGAGTGTACTGTATGTTCACCATCAGGGACGTGCACATGATTATAGAGGGGCAGGAGCTCAAAGTGAGAAAAGGGCAGTATGTGTGCGTGCTATAATTTTTTTCCCAGGCCTTAATTACACAATATGTAGATTAATGCAAAATTAATAAACAAAGTACTTATAGAAAGCTAACTACTTGCTGTGTACCCTGTATAGCTGTGAGTGATATGCAATTGCCATTTCTTTTGTGTCAACAAATTATTGTCAACATGAGTTTAGTCACATTATCAAAATACTGAGGTTTGGAAGACATGCAATTCAGCTGCAATTCTAAAAAGCAATAAAACACTGGTTTATTATTAGGCTATTTATTGTATAGCAAGCGCAAACTAGAAATACAGGCTCCACATCTAAAAATGTGGCAAAACCAAGAAATTACTTGTGACTGCTACTGTGAATGTTAGTAGGAACAGTAATGTTTACAACAGCAAAGTCACAGTAAACTCAATATGTGGAAGAAGTTAAAGATTTGTGGCAAGAAAAGCAGCCTACAAAGACAGCTGTCATATTAGATTTTCTTAACTGTCATTAACAAGCAGTTAGCTTAACAAGTACAAATGGGCGTTTTTCTGAAATATGACTCATGTTGAATAATTGGAAGGCAACTTGTTAGCCCCCACAAGGAGGTTAATGGATTTATAACTCACAAAGGTTCAAGTCGCTCCACTGTCACATCTCATCTATGTGGTAGAGTTCTCGATGAGGCAGCGGCTTCTCTCTCTGTCTGTCTGTCCCTCTCTCTCTCTCTGAGAGACAGAGTGGAGCAGCAGCGGGCACTTTTTTAATACAAGGCAAAAAGGGGCAGGGGCTCAAGCACCCCTTGGGGCCTATGTGTGCATGTGCCTGTTCACCATATTGTCAGCTGTAGAAAATCGTTTTTTACGCTAAACCTAAATACTGATCATTTCAAAGACAACTGACTGCAGTCTCAGCCTACTTATGTGTCCTGTTTTGAGATTTACAGATGGAGAACTAGAAATAGTTCACTAAATTCTGTACAGTATGACTTATTATACTTTACATGTTGTTGATGATTTTTTTTATTAATATTGCATGCCTTAGAAGTTTGTTTTTATAGAAAGAAATAAAGGCTACTCAGGAAAACTGCTGATTCATTCTTGTTGTATATATTTTAGTACTGTCAATAATGTGAAAAGGTGTTATTCTATTATTATTGTGAAAAATCATTCAAACTTTAAGTATAAACAGTTCATCATTTATATATTGCATTGGACATAAAATGTACTTTTCGGCCAAGATGAATGTTGGTTATGTAGACTGTATAAAGACGTTTGAATGAACTTGTTAGCAATAGTCATAATAATAACAATAATCATCATCATAATCATGAAAATAATTTTAAAAATCTGTTCATCTTATGCAGACAGGCTGCCATTATGTACCAGCTACATTTATTGATTCCCTCTGGGGATCCCTGGATAGAACACAGAATCAACCTGCAGTTCATTGTTGAAAAGCTGAGTTAAAAGGGTGAAATGTGTCCAATCTATGTGTCCATCAAAGTGTATCAATATTGAACATGTCATCAGTCCAAATTGCATCAAATTCACCTTCTCCTCAGCCATCCTTCTCTATTGCTACCAGGCTGCATGTGTGACCACACACACACACACACACACACACACACACACACACACACACACACACACACACACACACACACACAGATTTTATTTCTCCTTCTAATAAGCAAACTATCCAGTCTGATCCCAATTTTGTGAAAGACACAGAGTTATAATGTCAAGCACTTTCAAGCACTTAAACTGAAATCCAAGCACTTTTCATACCTAGAAAACACAACATTGAAATTCAAGCACCTGTTCGAACTCTGTATGTAATATCTGTCATTAATCACAGTGATTTGTTTTACTACATGGTGCTTGTTGGTGCCCCTCACTCAGACACAGTGGTGCAGCAGGAATCTGTGTTTGGATACTAGTAAGATAGACAAACCTCCAGTCTGCACAGAGGCTGAGGGCCGAAGTTCTCCTCCTCCTCGGCCTCCGCCTGCAGCCTGGCCTCGCTCCTCATAGCCATGGTGTGAGTGTTGAGACCTGTGTGAGGGACAGGAGGGAGGCTCAGTGACGTGACAGATAGTGATACTCCTGTTCTAGCAATAGTGAGCATGTTGGAGCTAAATTACATCATGTGTAGCCGTTTTTAAACAGCCTCTCTGCATCATCTCCGGAGCGGTGGTTCGGCAATTCTCCGCCGATGGTGATTCACACAGAGCGAAGCATCTCCACCTTCACGTGTGTAATTCACAAAGAAAGCCGGCGCTGCGGCTCCTAAAGAGGTGTGACGGTACACGTCATGTTGATGACGTCGGTGTTTCCCCAGGTGTTCCCCTGTTATGTGTATGTGTGTGTATATATATATATATATATATATATATATATATATATATATATATATATATATATATATATATATATATATATATATATATATATATATAGTTCATAAACTTTGACGTTTCCTCCTGAATTTACTAAGCAATGAATGACTGTTGGTGCTGCTTGGTTTAGCGCTTTACTTCTTCTAATGAAAATACTGTTAGTTTATCATCGTCAAATTAGGAATATCAAAGCAATGTTAGTACGATCAAAATACTCAGTTGTTGGATTAATTTCGTCACACGGCTTTAACGCACAATTTACAAAATCAGCCAACTTCAGGAGCGATCTACAAGCGAAGTGAACAGACACATATGCTAATAACTTAATGTACTGGGTGACAAAAAACACAGCCGGTGTAACTCCCGTTGGAAGCATCTGTAGTTTAGGTCTAACTGACATTAAGTGTTTAACGTTAGCTTGTTAGCATTAGCCCTGTTCTGTGCGCTGCATTTTCGCCACGGAGCAAACGGTACATACCCACTAAACCGCCAACAATGCTGCAAGATGGAAGAAACCCAAGTGACAAGTGTACAGGTTAACACTGGTGTGTTACCGCTGTATCGGACGTGTGCTACACAAACCTGTATGTTCCTTCTTTAACTGCAGCTGCTTCTTCTTCCTCTGCTTTGCTCTCCTTTCGCTTCACTTCTCTGTTTGATAACCAAAACTCCCGCGCGCAACCGAGTAATGTCACGCAATGACGTTGTACGTAATGACGCCGCGGTCTTCTTCGTTGGCAACCAGCTTTTAGGTGCATTTACCACCACCTACTGGACTGGAGTATGGAACATGAGATGGTCAGAACTAGAACATAAGAAAGAAAAAAAAAAAATTAACTGTTATTCCTTATAGCCTTATATTCTATACCTGTGTCCTTTAGATATTTCATTAAAACACTTATGCCCTTTTTTGATGTACTCCCTAATAGATTCCTTAAGGTCAATTCCAGCTTTTCTTCTGTCAGCATTTGGAGAACTTCATGTCGTTCCTCCCTGTACTTACTACACTTCAGCAATACATGTTGGACTGTTTCTGGTTGTGTACATTGTGAACACAAACCTGTTGGATGTTTTCCTATTTTACTGAGTATGTGATTGAGTCCTGTGTGTCCTATTCTGAGTCGAGTTAAGATAATTTCTTCCCTCCGGTTCCTGCCCCGTATTTCACCATTTTTACTTGTGGTTGTATACTGTAAAGATGTCTTCCTGTGGTCATACTATCCCAACTTTCCTGCCAGATTTTCTACATGTGTTTACTGATAATAGATTTGACTTTTGCCCTGCTTAAGGGTATTTTGATGTTTATTGTGTTTGATTTTAGTGCTTGTTTGGCCAATATATCGGCTTCTTCATTTCCTTCGACTCCCACGTGGGCAGGAACCCAGAGGAAAGAAACATCCACACCTTTATTGTGTAATCTGTATATTTGATTTGATATTTCGAGTAAAAGATCTTGCCTGCATGAATTCCCTGATTGAATGCTTGTAAGTGTTGAGATACTATCTGTTGCTATTGTTACTTTGTGTTGACTACTATCCTCCACCCACTGCAACGCCAATATTATCCCCATCATTTCAACTGTATACACTGAGAGATGATCCGATGTCCTGTTTTTGATGCCTATATTACATTTTGGGATGTAAACTGCTGTTCCTGTACGTCCTGTTTGTGGGTCTTTTGATCCATCTGTGAAGATGAATACTTCTTTAGGGTATTGTTGATTGATATAGTTTTGTACTATTGTCCATGTCGGTATTTTTTTGGAATTGTTTTTGGTTGTCTCCAATAATTGCGTATCTGTTGCTGGAGTGTAGAATTTCCAGGGAGGTATTACTGACTTTGGGACTGTTCTGCTTATGTTTAGTCCTGTTAACCATATTTTTTGAGCCATTTCTTTGCCGACTCGCCCAAAACTTCTAACTTTAATTTCCCTGTGTTCCCAACACTCCTGCAGGGTAGCCTTTGTTGGATGCAATGCCCCATGTCCCTCCAAATTGACCCAATATGCCAGCATGATCTGGTCCCTTCTAATTCTCAGCGGCATTTCGCCCACTTCTACCTGAAGTGCTGATATTGGAGATGTTTTAAATGCTCCTGTGCAAGTACGAATGGCTTGTGATTGTTCCCTGTCCAGTTTCTTTAAATTCGTTTCTGACGCAGACATATATGCTAAACACCCATAATCTAGTATTGATCTCATGAGGGCCCTATATATATTTACCAAAGATCTTCTGTTTGCTCCCCAGTCTTGGCCTGCTAGACATCTTAATAAGTTATTGACCTTTTTGCATTTGTTAGTCATTTTTTTGATATGTTGACCCCATGTGAGTTTTTCATCAAATATAATTCACAAAAATCTGATCTCTCTGACCTGCTCCAGTACCTGCCCATATAATTTTAGTGGAACTTGCTTATGCTGCCTTGCAAAGCATATCACCTGAGATTTTGCCACTGACATTTTAAATCCCCATTTATGCGTCCATTCCTCCACTTTACTTATTGCCTTTTGCATTTTCTTTTTTAAATATTCTAGGTTTCTTCCCCTTACCCAAAGTGCTCCATCATCCGCATACAGTGATTTCCCTACTGTGCTTTCCACTCCCTCAAAGATGTCATTTATCATTATGTTAAATAATATTGGACTGCATACACTCCCTTGTGGAGTTCCATTTTCCACAGTGTAAATTTTTGAGTGCTCAACACCAACCCTCACTTGTATTTGTCTCCCTAACAAGAACCCCGAAATCCAATTAAACATTTTCCCTCCTATACCTAACTTCTCTAGTTTAATGAGTAGTCCCTCCTTCCATAGCATATCATATGCTTTTTCTACATCAAAAAATACTGCAACTACCATCTCTTTGTTTGCTTGTGCTTTCCTAATTTCTGACTCTAAAGAGAGTACTGAGTCCATTGTGTTCCTTCCCTTACGGAATCCACTTTGATGTGCCGATATCAGATTTTTGCTCTCTACATGATGTGTTAGCCTCTATGTTACCATCCTCTCCATGGTCTTCCCTAGCTGTGATGTTAAAGCTATGGGTCTGTAACTTGTTGGGTCAGATGGAACTTTACCAGGTTTAAGTATTGGTACTATGACTGATTGCTTCCAAGTTGATGGAATTTGGCCTGTTTCCCATATTAAGTTGAACATCTTTAATATTGCTGTGAGCGAACTGTCCTTCATATTTGCCAGCATTTTATAGCAGATGCCATCTTTCCCTGGTGATGTTTGCCTTGCATTTATTATTGCCCTCCTTAATTCTAGCATAGTAAGTGGTAAGTCCAGATCCCGCCCTGTGTTGGCCCGTCTTTTTGTCCATCCTGGATACTGCATGAGGGTATTTTCTCGACTCTGTTTTGCATCTGCTGATAAGATTCATGGTTCAGATAAGCTAACAAATGCGATTGCCAAAAGTTCTGCTTTTTCCTCATTGCTAATTGCCTTATTGTTATTGGTACTTAGTACTGGTATTTCATATTTGCTCTTGATTCCATTCAATCTTCCTAATCATTCCCCAAACCTCTGCCAATGCTGTCTCTCTCCCAATTTTATTACAGTATTTCCTCCAGCATGCACGCTTTGCTGTTTTTACTGTTTTGCGGACTACTGCTTGAGCTCTTTTGTATTGAACCAAGGTTTCTAAGTTGTGTTGCTTTTTCAGTTGCTTAAATGCTCTATTCCTCCCTTTGATAGCCATTTCACAATTTTTATCCCACCATGGCACACTCTTTCTGCTATTCTTTCCTACTTTTTGGAATTATTTCCTGTGCTGCTTGGATAAAAGCTGCGCTTAATTTTTGGTTTATCTTGTCAACATCTGTGATTCTTTCTTTAATTAATTCCTCGTATTTGATTTCGCGCTTCTCTGCAAATGCCTTCCAATCAGCTTTCTCTAATTTCCACCTTGTGATCCTTAGTTCTTTATTCCTTTGCACCTTTATTCCAACTTCGGTTACTATTGGGTAGTGATCACTACCAAGTGGAGAAAGGTTCTTTACTTCCCACCCACTTTTACCAATGTCAGATCTATTACACTTTCTGTGTTGTTCGCATTATTATATCTTGTGCCTTTACCACTATTAATACACACGAGACCATTATCTTCAATAAATTCCTCTACTACCAACCCATTTACATCAGTGCTTTTGCTACCCCAGAGTGTACTATGTGCATTAAAGTCCCCACACCAAACAACTTTCCCTCTTGACTGCCCACCTATATCATTTAATATACCTGGTGTTAATTTATTACAAGGGTTATAGTAGTTAATTATTGTGACACTATTATTTCCTGTCCAGGTTTTGATACATATTGATTCCTGCTCCTTTCCCATGCTGCTCACACTATAATTTATTCCACTTTGTATAAATGTAGCAACTCCTCCACCTTTACCCACTTCTCTATCATTCCTTATGGTAGTATAACCCTGTATAATAAAATCCAATTGCGGTTTTAACCAAGTTTCCTGTACACAGATTATATGAGGTTTGTTTTGTTGTTCAAATATATATCTCTTAAATTCTTGTCCATTGGCTATAAGGCTTCTGGCATTCCATTGCAGAATAACTAAGACCATGATGAACCAGCCAATTCCTGTGAATTAGGAGGCCCTCCACTTAGCATCTCCTCTACTGCTTCCCAGTGCAACCCTTTCAGTCCAAGGTATTTCTCAGGCTCAGCTGACCTCACAATGATTTTAATCTTTTCTGTTTTCCTTTCTGTCTGTGCAGAGCAATTTATTACATCAACCATAAAGAGTATGAACTCGTTTTTCCCCACAATCAGCTTATCCTCTTTAACTTTGTCACACCCTTTACATGGCTCTTCACGTTTTTCCTCTGCACGCTGTACCTCCGTTGCTTTTTTATTGGCTTCGCATCCGCGATATGCCGAGCTATGCTCTCCCCCACAATTGCAACATTTCAGTTTAGCTCCCGCTTCGCATTTCCCATATTCATGCTCTCCTGCACGTCTTCCACACCTCTGTTTGCCTTTACAGACTGCTGCTACATGGCCATATTTTTGACAATTATAGCATCTCAATGGCGGAGGGACATAGGGTCTGACTTCATAGCTGATGTATCCTATGAATACTCTGTCTCATCAATCTTTATCATAACAGACAAACTATCACATTTTCCCCCATTTCTAGTTGTTTATAGACGTTTTGCCTCAATCACTTTTGCTCCCATCACATTCTCTTTCACTTGTTGTTCGGTGATAGCTGTCGGTATTCCCGAGATGACGGTCTTTTTGCCCTCAAACAGTGAGCATTGTACTTTCTTTCCGTCAATTTTACTTAGTCTGAATGCCTTCCCTTTTTGAGCACTATACATGCTACTAACAACGACCCATTCCACAACACTTTTGCACTTTTAATCTCACCCAGCATTCTGTTTATTATCTCTGTCAGATGTATGGGATTCCACTCACCAAACGATGCACCGTCTTTGGTAAGTTTAATGATCACTCTATACTCTTCTCTCCCTCTCTCTTATCATTGTTGCTGCCCATTGTTTATTGTCAGTGTTTTCTGAGTTTGATCTAACTCGTTGATTCTTTTTTTCCCGTTTACGTCTACTACCGTTTGATTCCATCGTACTCCAAACCTCATTTCTCCCGCCATCAAACTCAATCCCCATCTCACTTCCTGATCCGTCACTTCCTTCTGCCGTCTCTTGCCCATTCACAGTCCAGTTCGTGCCACTACCACCTCCTCTCTCTCTTCCAGAACGGACGCCGCGGTCAATCTATGCTTCAAAATAAAAGCTCATGACAGTTCTAAAAGGAAGTGTCAGTGTGACTGGGCTGACGGTGTTTATATTTGGCTGTTGTTTTATTTGTTATTTGTTTCAGGTGCTCAGGGATTTGTTTGGTTTTATTTGTATTTATAAATTATTTAATATTTTCGTTTACTAATAATTTGTTATTTGCTTTGTTTTGCTTGAGGTTTCTGTAGTTCATTTTGGTCAGTTCTGTATGAACAGTGCAGCACTACAGACAGCTCAGGCTCAGACAACTCACTTTTTGACTGTATTTTAGATATTAAGCCATTTTGCTGCCTTAGGTGAGATTAGGATTTGGAAGATGTGGATGTGGTGCTGCTGCTGCTTGTTGTCTGACCTGCAGCTGTATTCAAACATACAGTAAATCCACACTGGCACACTGCTGCATTTAGTCCATTGTGTCATTCTATTTTATATAAAGTAGCACTGTACAAATAAGCTTTATGTAATTTTAACAAAGCCTGCATTTGATGGGTAACAAGGTTTAACTGTAACATTCAGTAATAATAATAACTAAAACTGAAAGCAGCGATTAACAGGCCCTCACTGTCCACGCTTGTCGGGGCTTGTTCATGCTACACCTTCCGTTAAGGAAGTTGTTCTTTTATAATTTGATGGGCTGCTCCTCCTGCTGGCATTAAACAATGTACAATGAAGTCAGAAGAACTTCCTGCAATCTACATAATGAACAAATCATGAGAGGACTACACTGTGTGACCCTACAGACTGTTAAACAGAGGTTTGTATCCATTAGCAAGGCAGCACTGTCCTCTGGTGATGAAAGCCTGTCCACTCAAAAGTGAAGGCATTCCAGCTGTTCTTTCGTCATTCAGCCATAAAAGCGCCACCTATTGACTGATTTGCTGCAAATTTTGCACAAACCCTCATTGGATCATGGAACACATCAAGAAATAGTCTTTTGGTAATCGGAAGGTATTTCATCAAGATATGCAACACTTCCTCTTTTGACCAAAATCTACAGGAAGTTGTCATTTAATAACATGAGTATTGTCTGGACTATCACAATTCTTTTGATAACTTTTTGTCAGGAGGGTCCACAGATGCTACATGCAAGGTTTAGTACAAATCGGTCAAATCACCCAGGAGGAGTTCGAAAAAGTAAGTTTTTCATTTTTTGCAATTTTGCGAATGGATAGATAGATAGATAGATAGATAGATAGATAGATAGATAGATACTTTATTCATCCCGAGGGAAATTCAGTTTCTCAGCTGCACAGTTACCACGAAAGTGGGCGTGGCCTATACCACACAATTAAGCTGAATTCAGTGAATTACGTTAAGATAAGGTTTAACACTGTGCCACATGTTATGAGGGAGTTACTTGCCAAAAACACTTTTGTGTTGATAATAGTGCCAATTTTTGGTGTATGAGGTACAGGGGCCTGTCTATACCACCCCTATGAATTTCATTGACGTAAGTATTATGGTGTGGGCATAGTGCCAAATGTTTAATTAGACTGCCACCAGAGCGCCACCTAGTGGTGGATTGGTAAGTCCTTTGTCAGCTATCCCCAGGGGGGCATTGGCAATAAGTGTACTAGTAAGTGTACTAAGTATCATGATTGTTTGTAATATCAAAATTCTTTTAATAATTTTTTGTCAGTTAAATATCATCTTTATAGCGCTCAGACAAAAATTCTCATCAATGCTGCTGTATTTGATGAGTTGGTAGTGAGAACGTGTTAAAATGATACACAATTAGTTTTTCACTTGGTAGTTAGGTATTAAATATCCATATGCGATAAAATAACATCTGCAGGCCACATCTGTCACATGGAAATGATACATCTTGAATAGTTTCTTTTTTATTGAAAAAAACATCACAGTCTTTAGTCTTTTCATTGGTTTAGAGTGAGACAGGCTTTTTTTCTATTAATGGTAATTTATAATTACTACCACTAATAATAATCTAATAATGACTGGTATAGAAAAGGGTTCATTTTATTTATTTAATATGGCAGGATGACCAAAACATGAGCTGTAAGCACCACAGCACAATGGTACAGCGCACATTCACAGACCACACTTCGGGGGCATCGACTACTCACTTCTTCTATGTAACTTACTGTCATTTGTCACAGACAGCTTACTAGACCACCTACTGGCAAGTGCAAAAATGCATGCATGAACAAATTCAAGATCGATTTAAATATCATTATACAATCAGAACTGTGCAATGAAATGATAGTTGTAGTCCCTGTATATTGCCTATAAAAGGACATTTATATAAATGGAAAATGTAATAATGTGTCACAAAAATAAATAATTTCATGGTGGAGTGTTGAAGATGAGTTCAGGAATATCACAGCCTGATGAAAGAAGCCTCTCTGTAGCCTGGTGGTACAGCAGCAGATACTTCTGTATCTGTTGTCAGATGGTAGCAGGGCAAACACACTGTGGCTGGGTGGGTGTTGTCTTTAAGTATCTTTGGGCTCTGTGCAGACATCTCACTTCACTGATGTCACTGATGCTCTGTAGATGGTACCAGAGATGTTCTGGTGGTTTAATCAGCCGCTGTCCTGTCCTGGGCCATGATAAAACCAGTTTGTGATGATTTCTACTGCTCCTCTGTAAAAGTTGACCAGGTTTTGGCTCTCTAATTTAGCCTTTCTAAGATTCTGTAGGAAGAAGAGCCTTTTCTGTGCTTTTTTAACCAAGACATATTCTCAGTGATTGAACTTCCACAGAACCTAATACTGATCACCTGCTCCACCTCAGCTCCGATGATGTAGACAGAGCATCTGCTGTTTTTTTTTTCCAAATTCAACGGTCTATTACAGGTGAAACATTCACAACTTGTGAAACCAATTGCCGGTTGACATCGCTGGACTGGACAACTGTTTATGAGGGTGTGTGTGTGAACATGTGGTTGTCTATGCTTCTCTGCTCACAGATGTTTTGAATTTGCTCTTGGTATTACCCATTAATCCATCAATTATTTTTTCATCAGTCTGTTTATTGAATGTCATTAAAAGCCATCACAAGTTCACAAAGCTCAAAGTTACACACGTCATCTTCTGTCTGAACAACAGTCCAAAAACCACAGAGCTTCAGTTTACACTGACAAAGACTGAGAAGCAAGATGAGACATTTAGAGAAAACTCAATCCAGACATGTGTTCTTGTGCCTTCAGTCCCATTTGGAGGTCTTTCTCCTCATGTATCTTTCTCCTTCACTGTCGATGGCTTCGTACAACTGCTGGTCGTTTTCTGTGGTTGCGTGCATGTAGCCCAGGTAGCCCACACACAAGGTGATGGTCACCAGTCCAAACACCATCACTGGTTTATTCTGAAACACAGCACAGTTCCATGTTATCTGTCATTGTCAGACACGTCAGTGTCAGTGAGGGCTGTATTACAGTACAGGTTACACAAAAACCACCTGCCAATGCCACCACCTGCCAATGCCACTGGGAGGATCTCGCTGTCTCTCACATCTGCTGTAGCTACGGCGACCACAGACGCATTCGGCTGCCGGTCGCCAGTTAACAAAGTCCCGTGTTAATCCGAAACACCGGCATCAGTACACTGTGTGTTCACACGTACCGACAGCACCACACTGCGGGCAAGCATTAGTACGCTGTGTGTTCACATGTAGTCACACACCTGTTTTAAGAATCAATTTAAACATTTGATTTCATGGTTAAGCTTGTCTTTACGTTCCTGTCAGACTGTGCGTGTGTGTGTGAGGTTGGCTCTCACAGGTCTAATGAAGAGTTCGGGGTTGACAGCTCGGAACAGTGTGGTGGTCTGAGTGCCCCGCAGCCCCGGTGTCCTGTAGCCTTTGTCTCCGGGGCCCTCTTTCCCTCTCCTGGCCTCTTTCTCCGACATGTCCGGTCAATACGCAGTAGACTGACATGTACTGAAAGGATGGCGTCTGTTCCTCTGCCGCCATTGTCGACAGTCAACGACCGCTGCGACACTGCATAAGAAGAGGGACCAGAGAGGCCACAGCGCCCCCAGTGGTCACCGGAGGGAGTCTGTCAGCCAGGCGGGCACGTTCACTGGGCTCCTTCATTGGGATTACCAGGAGGAGCTCAGTGAACCTGCTCACACTGGAACATGTGTTTTACGTCTGGGCTGATCATTCTAGCCCCTTCAGAAAACAAATAAAATATACAAAATTAATAGTTTAAATATAACCAGCAGCCTTTCTGATTAAGTAACATAGACAGGAGTAAATAATTACTGACCGAGAAGAGGACAAACCTCAGGTACCAGCTCAGTTATAAACAGCACTCGTGTGTTCCTCCATCACTGCCTGGTTTGGATCGGCCACCAACCAAGACAGGAAACGACACAGAAGACAGTCAGGTATCCACAGACATGCCCTCCATTCAGAGCTGACACCTCTCCAGAGTCAGGAGCAGGCTGCAGACACAGCCCGGCCCTGCCTCTGCCTCTGGTGTGCGATACAGAACTCTGTGGCTCAGTTTGTCCCCACAGTCCATCCCTGATGAATGTGCTTCAAGTTCTTGTTGAGAGTGGTTGTCTATGTGCACTTTAATAAAGTGTTATAATAGAAGAATAGATACTAACAGAGTCAATCCATTTCATTTTTAATTCAAAGGTAGCTCAATATGTAATCACTTGACAAATTTAGCTACCTTTGAATTAAAAATGAAATGGATTGACTCTGTTAGTATCTATTCTTCTATTATAACACTATGGACAATAATGGATGGTAATAGTACACTGTACACATCATGAAAAGGTAATGAATACATGTAAGGTTAATACATTTTGCTACAACATTGAACATAGCCACATAGTCAACACCAACACACCCTCTGTCACAGATCATCATTCACTTCATTTACTCTACAGAAACACCTGATGTGTGTATAGAAATGATAAAGCATGCTGAAACTCAGCGTTGCTTTAATACACCAATTGTTTAACCTGCCTGCATATATATAACAGTACTTTGTTCATCTTCATCTGTCTTTGTCCTTGTTTAGAATTATGCATATTTCTTCCTCTATTTCTACATGAAGTGTTTACAGTTTTTGTCTTTGCTGTCAATGTTTCACACAGTTTAACACACAGTCAGATTTCTGGTATGTGTGCATTTACTTGGTTAATAAAGCTGATGCTTCTTCTGAGTAATCAACATTAAAAACAGAAGTGGTCCCTAGTCAATGCACTGCTTCCCGTGGGAGTCATGTTTGTTAAAATCTTTTGAGACCAGTTATTAGGAATGTATCAAAAAATGGACCTGTCTTTGTGACTTTGTCTTTTCTTTCGGATGCATGTCTTCAGTGGTAACAAATGAGCCACACACAGGAAGTCAGAAAATGTTGGGTAGGGATTTGCTGACAGTAACACAATCACATGATGCCGTCTTTGTCCATGACAACATAATAACAAGCTGCATGCAGCTGTGCAAAATGATATATAATTATCATTATTACGGATGCACTCACATGTAAATGTTCAGTATAACACACTTTTCTGTTATAGGTGATACTGTTAGGTCATCTTTTACAATTCAAGACTGTTTGCAAAAAGAAAAAAATGAGTTTTCAGATGTTCACCTCCAAGTTAATATGGTTCCTTTGTTCAGGCAGCTGAGTACAGGTGGTGTAATCGGAGTACATCCTGAAACTCTGATGTACTTTTACTCAGAGTACTCTTGTCATTCAACTCCATTTACTTAGATTTAACAGGCGAACACATGAACACCTTATAAACTAACCTCCTCACTCTTATTTAAACATACTAGTCACATTATTTTAAATATAATCACAGAGGAGACTTGACTTTTTCAATGTGCTACAGCCTGATCCCACTTTACCCCACAGCGCCTCTCAGTGGTTGGAACAGCCAACTGCAAACATCCTACTGAGTTTCTTGATGGAATCTAGCATTATACCATACAAATACAATGTGAAACCTAATACAGACTGACAACAACAGACAGGCTACTGATGTTCTCTGAACTGAATACTAATTAGAAGACTAATTAGTATAACAACAGCTCAGGAATATCAGGACCATGAGAGCAGTCTCCTTGTAGACTCTGGGATGAGTATAAACAAATGACACAGGCAGGCCTGAGCTCACATGTATTATTGATCAGCAGAGTAATGTGATCGGACGCTCATCAAAGTTACACGAGTCAGTCCAGGTAGGAGAGTGTGTGATGCTGTGTGTACAGATCTCCTCCCCCACGCTGAGCCTGAACAGGACAAGCAGCATGTATTATTTGCATTAGACAGCTCCATGGTGATCCTGTCTGTGTACACACACACACACACACACACACACACACACACACACACACACACATCCCTTATATTCACCAGGTGATGACGCGGAGGGCTCCTGGTCAAACAGATTCTGGTGATTCGCAGTAACATCAAAACAAAGCGGAGAGTGTGATCAAGCTGATATCAGTTGCCCTGCTGTTTGTACTGAGTGTGGTTGGATGAGGTGTGGCACAGAGCTGAGGTCTGCAGGTGTGCAGCAGGCAACACGCAGCACAGCTGCCACCTGAGAGGAGACCCACCCAGCACCACCTGCTGTCACTGAGAGGACACCGGCACCGACACCACCGGTAAGTTCCTTAAAGCAAACTCTCCAAAGCCTTTCAGGAATGATTCAAACTTCTAGGAGAATGATGAGAACAGATTGTAACTGTGAGCTGATATAGCATGATCTGTCATCATGACATCAAATTCTTCAAACGTTGGCTGCTTCAGAGTCATTGTTGAGAATATAGCCTCTATTTTTCGTAGAATGTTGTGTTAGTAATATGATATGAAAACAGCTGTTTTAAAGGCTGTTGAGGAGCACTCAGCCTTAAAAGCTCTGAGTCAATTTTATTTTTAACTCAGTATCATTTACTGTGATACACAAAGGAATATTATTGGACGATGTCGACACCACTTTTCATATAACCAGCCTGCCAGTCATGGACAGATTCTGTCCCCTGAAAAATATGTTGACACAATGGCGTCAGAATAAGGGACATGTGATAAGTATCAAACAGTCCATCTGAACATCCTGGTCATGTCACACAGTCTGATAAGTCTTTATGTTGCACTCAGCAGAACCTGTAACCCTGTAAAGCCTGTGCTGAATAAGCAGCTGCCCTGGAGCCTGCAGTGATCATTTGCATTTGAAGGCGGTCCATCACTACGAGTTGACTTTAGGTTACTTTATTTTTATGACCTGAAATCTGGTATAAACATTTTTTTTGTTCCATTTTTCCATCTGTGAAAAAAGGTGAAATCCTTTTTTTTAATATATATTTTTCTGTGTAAAAAAGGTACGTCTGTTTGTTTTTTTACACAGTTTCACAAGTGGTACTTGTGAAAAAAATACTTGTTTTCCAAACAGAAAAAAAGTGAAAATCTTTTTCTCGTACTGACATTTTTTTTATCGGAGACTGTCAGCGGAATGCTGATTCAACACAGTTTGATATACTGATTCCTAGACTGGTATAACAATCCTTGGAATGGTATGCCTCCATTTTCTGCTGGTATTCTGCCGACACATGATGAAATGTGCTGCTTGAGACTGTTATACCATTGAAAGAAGTTATAAAGTTATAAACGACTCAAAGCTAATAAAGGAGCTAGCTGTAGCTAACATGGCTAATGTTAGCCCAACCACCTCAGCCAGTCAGACTAATCAAAAGCAGAAACTCTGAGCCAACCATCCGAACGATACTTACTGTCAGGTTTTCTTTATCAAGAGAACACAATAATGCAGTGCTATGTATAAAATCTATGTTGCAGAACATTAACCACTGTGGCATATTATGTATCATGTTCACTGTACTATAGACAGATAGATAGATAGATAGATAGATAGATAGATAGATAGATAACTTTATTAATCCCTGAGGGGAAATTCGGTCATCATAGCAGCAGGTACATTCAGTATTAATACAATAAAACTATAAGGGCAAATATAGAGGCAATGAGAAACAATAAAGTACTATATACAATAAAATGCTTAGTAGTTATGAGATAAAATACAATAAAAAAATGTGAAAATATTTTGAGGTAAGTGGAACATAAGGTGCAAGAGAAAAAGGTGCAGATTTATGATATAAAGCGCAATAGTTATGTTTGTGTTTTGTGTTTTGTTATGTGAGCATTATAAAGTCTGATGGCACCAAGTAGAAATGATTTCCTGTGCTGTTCCTTTAGACAGCAGGTTGAATTAGTCTGTTGCTGAAGCTGCTCTTAAGCTTGTCCAGAGTTTTGAGGAAGGGGTGAAAGACATTGTTCATGATCGCCAGCAGTTTCACCAGCATCCTGTCCTCCACCAACTCATCTGACAAGCTCAGAGCCAACAACAGACTCTGCCTTCTTTATGAGTTTATTCAGTCTGTTGGCATTCTTCGCTTTGATGCTTGACCCGCACCCCAGGACACCACAAGCGAAGAAGATGGTGCTTGCAAAAACAGACTTGAATTTTGAATGACCGGAATAAGCTGCTAATAAAGAAAAACATGAATCAATCAAATAGATGCATACCCAAATTTGACACCAGACCAACACCAGAGAGGCATCACTAGACAGCAAACATAATAAATTCATGACAGAAGCAGTCATGGCTCCACTGATCAGGTCCAAAATCTAAATACAATAAATAATAATATGACACACACTTACACTCATGATTTGTTTTCAGTTCACACACACACACACACACACACACTCTGTCAAATCTAAATCTGTTGAATTATATTCATATTGTCTATGAATATGATAATATAAAAAGTCAGTGGCAGGTACAGTGTGTTAAAATCTGTAATTTGAAGTAAAAGGTAAGAACACACTGAACTTATCTCAGATATCTGCTGTACTGTGTTCTCTTGGTTTGTTCCCTGACAGCACACTCAGAGGAAGATGAATTGGGGCTTCTTGGAGAACGTTCTAAGTGGGGTGAACAAGTATTCGACAGTGATCGGGCGCATCTGGCTGTCTGTGGTCTTCCTCTTCAGGATCTTGGTGTACGTGGCAGCGGCCGAGCAGGTGTGGAAGGACGAGCAGAAAGATTTTGTGTGCAACACTGAGCAGCCCGGCTGTGAGAATGCCTGCTTCGACCACTTCTTTCCCATCTCGCAGGTGCGCCTCTGGGCACTGCAGCTCATCATGGTGTCCACTCCGTCCCTGCTGGTGGCCCTGCATGTGGCCTACAGAGAGCATCGGGAGGCCAAATACAAGAAGAAACTGTACAAGGACAAAGGGAGCATTGATGGAGGTCTGTTCTGCACCTACACTGTCAGCCTGGTGTTCAAGACAGCCTTCGAGGTGGGCTCCCTGCTCGCTTTCTACTTCCTGTACAATGGCTTCGGAGTGCCAATACTGCTCCGCTGCAGCCAGAGTCCCTGTCCCAACACTGTGGACTGTTACATCAGCAAAGCCACAGAGAAGAAGATCTTCCTCTACATCATGGGCTGCACCTCCATCCTATGTATCGCTCTCAATGTGCTGGAGCTCATGTACATTGTATGGAAGCAGCTGTGGAAATGTTTCAGCAGGCGCTACATTCATGTAAAAAACAAGTCTTTCAGCCAAGACCAGCCACCTGTTTCCAATGTCAACAAGTTTGTCTCTGCCGAGGCCACAGTCAACACAGAGGACAGCAACACACAGCCTGCATCCACAGATGAAAAGCAGCCCGGCCAGTCCTAGAGGATTGATGTTCCCAGCTCCAAGTAAAACCACAGGAAAACCTGCCTTACCTGACCGACCACCCCGGACACAGATCACAGTGGCACCTTTAACAACCTGTGCTGTAAAACAAGGGGAAAGGATTTCATGGTACAATTTCAGGGCAGAATTGAGAAAAGCTGAAATATCAAGTCTGAGTGTGAACAGACCGTAGTTACAGATGCTAATGACCAGTCAAACCTCTCCTGATGCGTTGAAGTCTGCAGGTCAACTTTGTCAAGTCATAGATAATAACCCTGATCATGTCAAAGTGCTGTCATGGCTTAGAAACTATACATTTTAATGCTACTCTTTTTATCTGTTACTGTATTTGCTATGGAAAGTTTAATCAAAGATGCTACTAAGTTGCATTTTGGAAAATGCAGGCTGCAGTGCAAAACAGTGTAAACAGTGCGTTCGCCTCTGTCGCTTCAATTTTGACCATTGTTTTTATGTTTGTACTTTATTTGACTGCTTAGAAATCATGACTCAAGAATGCATCAGTTATCTTTAATGCAGTAACAGAAAGTCACATTAAACTGTTTTGTGTAAAACTAAATGAGAAGAAAAACTACTGTATGTCACTCAGACTAAGTCAGGGTCCCACTAGCTGTAGACACAGACAGATGGATCACAGTGTATAAAGTATGTGTCATTGTTTTTGTATGGTTCAGAGTTTGTTTCATGTAGAAACACTGATAAGATAAACTTTCTTCAGTGGATCAATTATTTGTGCATGATAATGAAAATGTTTTTTTCAATGACCAGCATAAAGATGAATACTCATATTTACTATAAAGCAGAGAATGTAGATGACATGTAGTGCATATCTAGTGAACTGCTCATTTGATCTACTGTACACTTTGCAAATGTGTTGCAGAGGACTCACAGAAGTGATTTGTAGCCATGGGACTTAATTGTGACTCTCAATATTAAATACATTTTGAATAACACATGAACACCTCAGCTTTAACTGTCTGCCTTTTTTGGGGGGCATTTAGCTGACGCTTCTGCCAAAAGCAACTGACAGTAATCACTAGATTCACTAATGGTGGTGGCTGCCATGCAACATGCCGACCGGCACACAAGGAGCAGGTTGGGGTTCAGTATCTTGCCAGGGGAATCAAATCAGCGACCTTACTATAACAAGACGGTAGCTCTACCCCTGATGCACAGCCACCGCCTTCATGGATCTGCAGACTGAAGTTGGGCTCACATGGATCTGTCATTGCCTTAGTCACCAGATAAACTGTGCCCAAAAACATGCTCTGAGAGAAGCACGAGTTGCCATACAGCACATCAACATCTTTCCCTCAGTGGGAGCAGTAAAGAACAGCATTTTCCTTAACTTGTAGTCTTAAAGCTAAGCACTATTAACTCAGGAATGATTGATGAACAGGGCAAACATTGGGAAACAAAGTAGGGATGTCCCCATCAGGTTTTTTTTATGCCGATCCTTGTCCTTTAACATTTAGTATCTGCCGATACCGAGTTCCGATCCAATAGTTATACCTGAACTAATATTTTCCTAGATAATACAAATGTATTAAGAAAAAAAGTACCTGCATCCAGTGTTGTGCCTGAACGCGTTCAATGAACGACCGTTCATGAAGTCGTTCATATTTTGGGCGAACGTGAACTGAACGTACTGTATTTCTGCCTGATGAACGTTAAAGTGAACGCGTTCGTTCTGGCGTTTGTGAACGGCGCGTTCTCACAGTTTAACTTCGTTCAAGAGAGTGCCAGATTTCCATCGAGCCTTCCAGGCAAAAACCGGCTAAAACACACCGTGAACAGGCTTTGATGTAGCGGAAAAACACCCTATCTAGCTGTTATGTCTAGAAAGGACGCTGGACGAGAGGTTTGTGTAACTCGCTTTACTTTCGATCAAAACGAAACTTAACTATTTCACACAGAAACAGCTGCATACCAAACATGCAGTGAGGCATTACCAAACGAACACAGATTAATTTGTCCTGAACGGACACAACACTGGCAACACTCCAACAATACCCAACTGCAGCCACTGCGACCCCCGAAGCCACTACAAACCACGCCCCATACAAACCACGCCCCTACAAACTACGCCTATGTGTTGCTACGGTGGCCGGGAAGGACGATTAAACTCACAGCAGCAAATGCAAGCAGTCAAAGAAGAAGAAGAAGAAGAAGAAGAAGAAGAAGAAGAAGAAGAAGGCATGTGCAGG
The DNA here is from genome assembly GCF_900880675.1 of Sparus aurata. Lineage (NCBI taxonomy): Eukaryota > Metazoa > Chordata > Actinopteri > Spariformes > Sparidae > Sparus > Sparus aurata. The sequence continues at coordinate 1,923,788 of NC_044208.1, forward strand.
CAAGACAAGACGGCAATGCCAGTTCAGGTGAGACGCATTTATATTATTTTTAAGTTCCCGGTTAGGAGGTGTAAACATTGAACACTTAATGTCATTTTAACCGTACGTTTGCCAACCGCAGTTGTCAGCAGCGCCTGTAGGCAAACAAGATGCCGGTTCAGGTTAACGTTAGGTCGTTTACATTTTGGGAAGATGTTGAAGTTTAATTTAATGTTTGAGACGTCTTTTGCCAGGCAGAAAGAGCATTAATGACTGTTTATCAAAGACACCGGACTCTATTTGTAAAAACACATCCTCCCTCGATCCCCATAAAACAAACTGACACAGTTATGGTTTGCTTTCTGCAGAGTCCACAGGACACCAACCACATTTACTGTAAGAGGCCTTACAGCTTTCCACCCAGAGAGCATGTGAGTGAAGATTATCGCAAGAGAACAACATATCCAATGTTCACAGCTGTGCACTAAGTCATGTGTGTCTTGATTAAGGACTATAATTACAGCATGGACTAACATGATATGGTCACCACAACCAGAGACGTTGGGATCCTGAGTGAAGACGTATCTTTCGACAGGCTTGTGGTGAGGACATGCAAAGGATCAACAAACAACAAATCTTATTTAATATACTTAACCAGAATAATTACGTTTAACATCTGAATGCTGTTTGATCAAATTTTAGGAAAGGGCTCAGCAAGCTGAACACCATAGAAGAGTCACTAGTGACCTTCATGTAATGTTCATCACTCAGGATAACGATCTACTGCAACATCTTGAAGTGAGTTTGAAAACGTAATTTAAGTCACATAGTGTAACTCATTTTGGTCAAAACATGTTAAATGAATGATTTAAGTGAAACATTTTCTGTTAGCCTAGTGTTTGTACATTTATTTTGAGCATTCTCCTAAGAAATATATATATTTACAGGCGGTCATCGCAGGAAAAGTTGCATCCTCCTGGGCAACATCAAAGGGCAGGGTGATCATTTTCTTTGTGGAGGATGAGCAGCTGGACAGAGTGCTGGGCTTCTTGACAAGCCTGGTTGAAGCACAGACAACCAGGTGTCACAATCACGTGGCATTTGTTATGGATGTGCTTCTGCCAGAGGTAAATTATGAAACTTTTTTATTTATTATATTAACATATTTTGTATAATTATTGTCAGTCTTTAACTTATGGTTAATATCTTGTTAACTGCAACATGACAGACAACTTAAATGTCTAAATTGAAGATGTCCTTTTGTTCACCTCATGACACCCCCTTTCAGCTGTCTATGCATTTTCCATTGACAGAGCCACAGAAGTGTATAAATGTGGACTGCAGTATGACTTGAGGTATGCTACATACATAAGGACAGTGCTAATACCTATAAGTATTGTTTTTTTACATTGTTTATGACAGCCTCTCAGTGTGAATTTCCTTTTACCAATCACTATTTTCTACTGTCTCATCAGTGAGAAACGGCTGTTGTATCATTACATGACAACATGAGCAAGGAGGCTCTACGGCAACTAGAAAAATATGCTGAAAAACTCAGAAGAGCTCTGGAATCTGAGGAGTTTTTGAAGACGCTTTAGTATGTATGTAGGATGAATTAAAAAATAGTCTGTTAAATGATGTTTTATTTTATTGCCAATAAAAGTTGTTGCTAGCTAATTCATTTGTCTCAACTTTTGTGTTTTGAGGTACATATTTTAAAGACCTGTGTATGGTCATATTTATAAATACATAAATACATTTTATTTGTGTCAAAGGGCCAGCAGTCTTTTCTGTTAACCCATAAGAAATCATCACCTTAGAGTGATAATTATGGCATCTGATGTAGTAGGCCAAGCTCTGTGACAGTGTGGCTCTTAGAAAAACAGCCGGTGGAAACAACCTATTTTAATCAAAATGACTTCTAATTATTATTATTATTGTAAATATTTTATTTTATTGAGTTTAAAATAACCTTGTGCACATACATTAGTCACTTATATAAAAAATGAAAAGATGCATGCACCAGATTTAGCAGTCCTATATAATCTTTTATCAGATTAATCTTTTATCCCAATTTTTTATTACTTAACTTTCTATTTTTGTATATATTTATTGTTTCAAGCACATTGTTTGCATTGAAAAGCATTTAATGTTGTGAATCAACCGTTAAAGTTGTTAAAAATGATCTGGTTATTGCTTTGTTTCCTTTGTGTTTGCTTTCTAAGTGCTCTGGACCTCCACAGCCACCGTGGTGTCGTATGGGCGTGGTTTGTAGGGGCGTGGTCTGTGATGGGCGTGGTTTGTAGCGGCTCTGGCTTGGCTGCGGCTGCAGCTAGACCCTTCTCGCAACACCAGCCACCACAGAGACGCACCGCCGCATGCGTCATCAATGTGCTAAGCATGGAAGCAAAAACAAATAAAGGCTTCACATTTGTTTTTTTTATTGTGATATATCTCAAAAGTTTTGGAGTGATGTCTCTGTCCATTCTCTTACCCTTAAACATGTTATTTGCTATGTTAACCCAGAAGATAATGCTCTTGAACACACAACGAACTTTGTTATCCTATGCAAAATGTTTTTTTCACAAACAAAAATGAGCAAAATCACTACCTAAATTTGCTCCTTTTCTCCTGGAACTGAGCTCTTTGCTTAAATCTCTGCTTTTGTTAAGTAACAAAAAAAGTAATACCTTACTGAGTCATTATGAAAAGTTTTTCCCTGAAGCCACTGTCTGAACTATCTATTTATTTATTATTTTATTTTTCCCTTTCTTCTTCTTCTTTTTTTAAAATTATTTACTTATTTACTTATTTATGTATTTTATTTTTAATTTGAACTCTAAAGCACCCGGCGAGCCTTTCAAGGTATGTGCAAGTGAATAAAAAATCAAAAGACACAGCAACGACGAGCCAAAACGGATCCTCTACCACCCAAATTGCATTAATGGCGTACAGTAGCGGCTCCGCTGTCTTCATCTCCCAGCCGCAGCTGGACAACCTGGTTCTGCAGAATATTGTGGGAGAGCTGCAGTTTCAATGTTAAAACTGATAGAATAATAGCCGTCTGTGGTTCTATATGGGCTGTGGCAATAATTTTGAAAAATAATAGCTTGCATCAACATATTGAAGAAAAAAAAAAGAACTATGAACTAGTTCATTTTTGGAACTGTGAACTTAGTTCAACATTTTTAATTATGAACTGAACTTTGAACTAGTTCGTGTAGAAACTGAACTTTCCCAACACTGCCTGCATCCAAGCGTGTCCTTAATATTTTTTTTATTTTGTTGAAACAAGGTATATAATTTCATTTGGCTCTTTCTTATTTTGCATAGGACATTGCAACATCGGTCTACCACCTTCCTTTGTGTTAGCAGGTGAGTCTATGACGCTGCACTGTGACAGCAGACCCTCGTGTACAGCCAGCTGAAGTGTGTGCACGACGCAGCCCACGCTTGGTACCTCCATATCATCCATTGCTTTTTTCATATTCTTTATGTTGTCACGTAAAATGACGTGGACGTGTTGCTTGTCTATTTCACACGCGTTCAGCATCTCCTTGGCTGCCTGTTTTACATGCTCTGCTGTTTGAGACCCACGAAACTAGTGTGCACGTTGTAACTTGAAATTGGAATCAATGCAATGTAATGCCGAGATGGTAGGGCATACCAGGGATTCAAAAACTCCAGGTGACGAAGAAAACCCTGATCCTTTACCATGGAGATGAGCTGGATATCAAGAGCGATTAATTTAATTACCTTCTCTGTAATATTTCTGGCCATAACGCTGTCTTGAGGACATTTCTCTGTCCTTTTGAAAATATACACATAGATACATATATACACATACATACATACACGCATACATACACTTATATACATACACACATATACATACATATACACATACATATATACATATACACATATATATATATACACACATACATACATACATATCGAACATACATATATACATATACATACATATATACATATACATACATGTACATTACTCACAAAAAGTTAGTAACTTTGTGTTTTCCACGTAATGATCTCACTGTGTACAGTGTACCTTACATATTGGGGCCAATACCAAAAAACTAAAAGACAACCCTTTTCAATGTGGCATCAATTTCAACATTCTGTGGGTATAAAAAGCTGGTATTGTCAGTTAGTCATTCCAAGTTCATCATTCAAACAGCCATGAACACACAACGTCACTTAACGGACGAGCAGCGCCACCTGGCCATAGCGCGCCTTCGGGTCGTGGCAGGCAGTCAGATGTTGCTCGTGAACTTGGTGTGTCTCAAAGTGTCATCAGCAGACTTGCATCAAGACACAGAACTACTGGCAGAGTTCGTGACAGACCCAGGAGTGGAGCCCCACGAGTGACAGACCGCAACGATGACCAGTACCTAAGGACCTATGCACTCAGACATCGTTATGCAACTGCCACACAGCTGCAGGCCCAGTTACGAGATGTGAGGGGTACTAGGGTTTCCAGACAAACCATTCGAAACCGACTCCACCGCTTTGGCTTGAACGCCAGACGACCGTTGCAGGTGACTCTACTGACACTAAGACACCGCCGTGAACGTTTGCAGTGGGCACAAGACCATGTGACCTGGACAATGCAGCAGTGGTCTACCGTCCTGTTCACTGATGAGTGTCGGGTCACCTTGCACAGAAATGATGGTCGTCAGCGTTGCTGGAGAAGGCGAGGTGAGCGATACGCTGAGGTCAACATGGTCCCCAGGGTTCCCTTTGGTGGAGGAGGTGCAACAGTCTGGGCAGGCATCACCAGTCAGCGCAAAACAGATTTGGTTATTGTAGATGGCTCAGTCACTGTATGTTCTTACCTCAGAGACATCATCCCCCAATTCCGCCAGCACACCCCCAACTTTCTGTTCATGGATGATAATGCTCCACCACATCGTGCCACAATTGTCACAGTTCGACTTCAGGAAGTCGGAGTGCCTCATATGGTATGGCCAGCAATGTCCCCTGACCTGAACCCCATAGAGCACGTCTGGGACCAGCTGAAGCAGAGACTGGATGATCGTACCCCACCCCCACGTGACCTGGCAGAACTGCGTGTAGCACTTGTGGAGGAGTGGAACGCATTGCCTCAGAGCAACATCATGAGGCTAGTGAGGAGCATGAGGCGTCGCTGTCTAGCTGTCATTGCGGCAAATGGTGGAAACACCCGCTACTGACATTGTCAATTTGTGTTATTTGGGGCTATCCTATACACACACACACACACACAACATATATACATACACACACGAAACCATGTGATTGGCCCCAATTCCCATGGGATCGGGACAATCCTAGGAGAGAGACAAATGTCTTCTAGAATACACATTTAATACAAGAAACCCATCTACTGGTTCTAGCTCATTTATTGGGAATAATTGATGACCATCCACAAAATCATTTTCCATTCAGTGTGCATGCAGCTGCTCCAAGCCTCTTAACCTGCGGTGTAATCTAACAAAATGTCAAAATGATAAAAAAACAAGCCGGATTGGTTGTAAAAAAGCTGTTCTTTTAATAGTAAGACTGCCGGTGGCAGTGAGTGATTTCAAACTATATACACAAAACACAATAATCAACAACGTCTTCAAATCACAAACTACACAACAGCACAATCCATTTCAAAATCCATTTTTCCCACAGGGATGATTAAGACACCATGGGCTGATGTTATACTTCAACTTTTAGCAAAAATTTCACGTAACATTTTTTGACTTGGTTCATAAATAAAAACATGCTATACACTATTCTATATAAAAAAACAACTTTACAGACAATATTACAGTATAGTTCAAAACAACTTTTTTTTTTGTTTTAAATAACAGGATGTGTAAAAAACATTTTGTATGTAGGGAACCAGTCTGCAGCAGATTTTACTCATTCTAGTCCTGAGATTTTGTCTTTCATCCATAAAAAGACACGTTACTCAGATTTTTGCAGTACCACTATGGGCCGCATGTCTTGCAGCTGTCTCAACATGAGGTGGGTGACACCTGAAAAGGCCCTGTCTATAATTATTCTAACCTTACTAAGTGATTTCAAATTCTGACGGTTGCTGAATCGGACACAGGTGTCTTTGGTGTTCAAAGGGGAGGGTTTTCTCCATGTTTCTGGTACATCAACAGTTCTTGTCAAGGGATGTTCACATTTATTTGACTGCTCCAGGAACTTTAAGAAAGACATTTCAAAGCCCATTGGTTTAAAAGAAGCCAGTGGAGCAGTCTGCTCTGTCACTTCTTCCTGGTTTATTGCAGGGCAAGAAGAGTCAGATTCATCGTCCTTGCTGTAAACTATGTCCGTCTTGGTTGTTCTTGGAATTTTCTTGCGTTTTACAATTTTTTCGATCAGTTTCCTGGGACGTCCTCGCTTGCGTTTGAGAACTACAGAGCCATCAGAACTTTCATCATTAGACAACTTGCTCTCAAACAATGTTGGGGAAATCCCTGCTGTGGTCCTTTTGCGTAGGATAGGCTTCGAGTATCCATATTCCCCCCCTCCTTCCTGGATGGTGTCTGCTGTCAGCTCATTGTCTGACAGGTCAGAGGTGTTGTCTGATTTGGAGTCATCACTCCTGATGGAGCGACACTTCTGCCTTGGGAACTTTTTGCAGAATATGAAATGACTCCTTTGCTGTTCCAGGTACTTCTCTGACAGCCCATGTCCCATGTAATGTTTTAATATGCTCCGCTCTGACTTCATGACCGAATCACACCCTTTGATCATACAGGGGTACTGTAGAGGGAATTTTTTAGTGCACATGGAGGATGCCTCCACTTTAGTTTTCAGTGAGGGTTTTCCATATTTAGTCCAGTGGTTAGTTTTTGCCTTGCCAACTCTCTTTATGTCATTTCCTCTCTGTACGATCTTTTTATTGCTCTCAATGTTTTCCTTTCCATTACTCGTCTTTGTAATTGGGTAAAGTACAGTCTTAGAGCTCCGTTTCGTCCCGTCTTCTTTTGTCCGTTGACCCCTCATTTTGGGCTGATACAGGTCCTGATGCTTTTTCATGACATGTCTGAGCATATTTGACTTTGTGGCATATGAACGGTCACAGCCTTCAATTTCACACTTGAACGACCCATTAAATTGTTCAGGTTTGGCCAGCTTTATATCTTTATGCTGTTCTTTGACATGTCCTATATATTTCCAGAAAGCAGTGAAGGATGCTGTGCATCCTTTGTGGCCACAAGCAAACTTCCCAAGCTTGATGCTGGACAAGAGATTCCCAACTTTATCAAGACTGAACTCGTGCAGCTGAAGATAATGCTGCAAAAGGTTTGGAACTTCTTGGAAAACTCGGGAGCAGTCTTTCACTTGGCATCTGAATTCAGAAATTTGGGGGATCTCTGCCTCCGGATAATCCTCATCATGGTTTATGACTTCATCCAGTCCCTCACTCTGGTCCTGCTCTTTGTTCACTTCCAGTGCCGACAGAGCAGACTGGTGAACAGCCCTGTAGTGGAGGATCAGATTGTGCTGGATGGTGAAGGCTGCCACACAGCCCTGATGAACGCAGCGATATGGTCTGTATGGACTTGTTGCTTCACCTGAGTTGAGCTTCCTCTCCTTTGTCTTCTTCGGAATCTCTACGCTTGGCTTTACTATTGGCTGCCTATTGATAGCAGCTTGTTTGTTGAGATGGGGAGGCCCATTAGCATGAGGCATGGCACTCTGCAGAGGCTGAATGACTGTGTAACGACTGTCATCTTGGAAATTCTGATTAGCTGCATCCACATTGGTATATGGTACAAATGCCTCAGATGGGCAGAAATGTTTTGCTGCATCTTGAGATGAATACAGATGTGTTCCATTCTCTGTTGATGAATGAGCAGCCATTGTGGTTTGAGCTGCTTTAACCTGCTTCTGTATTGCAGCAAATGCAGCAGCTTTGGCCTCTCTGCGCTTCATATCTAGATCTGCTATTTCTTTAGCTGATAATTTGTGAGCTGACTGATAGTGAACACGGAGGTTTGAGTTTCGCGTGAATGCTTTGCTACATTTTTGACACTTGAATGGAGCATACTGGCCGTACCTTTTTTTAACCACATTCACCATCTCAAGTGTGTAGCTGTGAGTTTTGGAGAGGTGTTTCCAAAGGGCTTCACATGACATGGAACTAAATGTGCAGTTTTCATTCTCACAAGCATATGGTTTGACAAAGTTTGATGACACTGAGCTGTGTATATCGACCTTTGCTGATATTGTCTGACTGTTCAGAGTATTGCCATTATGTTTGATGGAAGCTGAAATCTGGTCAGATATTTCTCTGACCAAGTCAAGCCTTTCAAACGCACTTTGAATTTCGGTCATCCACTGTTGCTGGCTAGCAGATAACTGAGTGGGCTCAGGCTCTGCCTCATTTGCCCCGACCCCTGTGGGGCTCAGTACCTCCTGTGGTGGTGTAGAAGTCTCTCTGAAACAAGTAAAGCTATGTGTGTTCAGTAGTTGTTCCATGTCATCAGAGGTTTCGGGAATGACTTGTCCTTCACTTGCTGGGTCAATTTTTGCATCACGAGACATTTGATAAAGTCCAGAATTATGAGAAGGACTGCACACTTTGCCAAAAGTTATGGGATTCCTTGAATTAGCATTGGGGTCGGTGTTGCCTGAATGATACAAGATGTTTCTACGTTGAGAACCAGCCAAAATCTGCTCACGCAGTCGCTTTTTAATATCTTGCTCACTTGTCTTTCTTTGTGTCTCAGCTTGCTTACCACTTGTTGATGGACTAAGTTGAATGTCAGGTAACAGAGTTTGCATCACTTGGTTCAAATCTGTATCTAGTATCTGAATGGTTGTCTCAGAGCAATATCCGTCACTGTGGTTTCTGGAAACACTTCCAGGAACAACAGCGGATGGGTTTTCTGGGAGACTTTGAGAAAGAAGTGGATCAGGGAATTCATTTCCAGCAAATGTATCAATGCCCAGCTGAGGATAAAGGGCTGTACTATTGGAGTTGTTCTCACGCTTCAGCTGGACATTTTCTGTATGCTGTATGACTGAGCTCCCTGGCAAACGTTCACCGGCTCCGTAAGGGTTTTGGAACAATGGCTGGGGAGCCGGTGTATGCACAAAGAGATCAGACATGTTTGATTCAGTCATAATTTGTTTAAGAATGTCGTCGTTTGACTCGCCATTCCCATATACGAGCAGATTATCTTGTGGATAATTAGGAGTGGGGTATTCTTTTGTGGCCGTTGAACCATTTGTTACTGACTGACGGGGCTTCTCCTCATAAACAGCAGCAGGAGTATAAGGTATCTGTGGCTGAGTGGTAACAACTGTTTGCTCTGAATTGAGAAGCTCAAGAAATGATGCTGGCAGGTCTGTGTTCAGTTCAGACTCATCATATGGCTTACAGATTGCACGCTTGGACAGATGGCCTCCCAGGGATTTGGGACTATTAAATTGTCTAAAACACCTGCAACAAACAAATTTTCCATCCCTAAGAATAGCTGGCCATTTGGTCCTTTTGTTTCTTTTAGCTCGTGTTGGATTTTCAGAAGCACTTTCAGAGACGACTGGGCCATTTTGAGGTTGGTTGACACAGTTTTTTTGACTTGCACTGTCTGGAGAGGGAATTTGCATTGATTTTGTTTTTTCTGGGGCCCTGGGGCCAGATACTAAACTGCTTTGCATTTGTGTTGTATATGGCTGAAGAAGGTCTTCTGTTCGTGGAGGCACGTCTTTAGCACCAGCCATGTATGAGGGCAACACTGACTGGGACCCATTTTCCGTAACTGGTGACTGTAAAGACCCTTCCGTTCTGTTCATTCTCAACGCCATCATAGAGGAAGACGGGACACTGAGGGGCAGCGCAGGACTGGATGAATCAACCTGTGGCATTGCCTGCATGCTGGATGGATAGACTTGGGAAGAACTAGAGATTTTATTTTGTTCACTTCCAAGGGCTGACGGCCAGTTTTGGCTGCCTGGATTTGTATCACTTCCTAGCTGAGAGAGAACAATGGGATTTAAAACATTTTCCATAACAAGGGAAGCATTCTGGTTAAGGGCAGATGAGGACTGGGGATGTAGGGCAGTATCCTTTGTGCTTGTACCCATGTAAGTATAAGGGGGGGACTGGATAACATTTTGCCTCTGAACTCCATGAAGTGGTACTCTGCTATCCTTCTGGTGTTGGAGTGAGGCATTTGAACTGAGATGTCCAACAGATGACGTACTTGGGGCCGGAGCGTAGGTTATCTTGATTTTAGTTCGAGCAACTTTCCATTGCTCATAGAAATCTGGATGAACCGTTTTCATGTGCTTTGCAACACTTCTGTAGGAGCTGTAGTGCCTTGTACAGGTTTCAAATGCACAGTGATATCGCTCCCTCTGTCCTGGAAGAGGGCCTGCGCTAGTCGAGGATGTCATAGAGTTCTCTGCTCTGTTCCTATGGAGTGGGGTTACTGATGGAGGAAGTGGTTGTGACATTGCTGGCTCTGTGGAATTCTGGAGTGGGGATGCTGTTAGCAGGTTGCTGCTACATTTTGGCCCTTGCTGCACTGGCATAGGTATGTTGCAGTCAGAATTGTAACTCATTGATCCAGAATTTACATCACTGAGGAACATCTGTGGCTGGCCTCGTGGGACATCTGCATTACAGTCATATGACACATCACCTAAATTAGCCTCACATGGACGTACCGTTTGATTCTGATGGGGGGGTCTCAAATAATCAAAACAATCTCTGTGTCTGTTAGTATCATACAAGGAGGAATTCAAAGGTTGAATCACAGAGTTATTTAAACTCGATGTGTGACTGGTTGAGAAGGGCATATTTTGTGGTTCATGTTTGACACTGTATGCCCCTTTGGTTTCTGAAGGTGCTTGTGATGATTTCAGCACACCCTCCAAGGACACTGGCAGCTTTACATTCCAGTTTTCTTGGGGGTTCTCTTGTTTACTTGGAGTGTGATTGACAAGCATTTGTTCAATTAGTGAAGGGCCAGGCTGCACATTTTGTGAGATGTGTTCAGAAGATAACCTTTTCTCTTCAAAGGTGGCATGCTTCTCCAGATGTAAATCCAGCTGTTGTTGTGAATGAAATACCTTTCCACAATCCACAACTTTGCAGGTGAAAGTTTTGTAATGCTGTGCCTCATGGTCATAGAGTTTGAAGGCCTCGTTGAAAATCTTTCCACATTTTGGAAACATGCATCTAGCCTTAAAAACATAATGTGTTTTCCTGTGTAGAAGTAGCTCAGTGTTGGACAGGAAACTTGCCTTACAGTTCAGCTGAATACAAATGTAAGGCTTCACACCACAGTGGACCTGTAAATGATCATTTAGATGAGTGACGTTAACAAAGTGGCGGCGACAGTACTGGCAAACTACCTTTTTGCTCTGGATTTCAAGGAAAGTCTTTGCCTCCTCGTCATCGCCATGAGCTTTAACATGTGCAACAAGATTTTTGAAAAATTTGAAGCTCCTTCTACATTTTCCAACAGGGCACACATTGTCTTCACTACTGTCCGTCTTACACCTGGACACAGTGGCCTGAACATTACATATTAACCCAACATTCTGCCCTTGGGAATCAGCATTTTCATGAAGTTCATTCTCTGTATTGGCCTTCAATGCAGCGATTACAGGGGCAGCTGTTTTAGGATCTGCCAATTTCCTGTTTGTTTTCATGGCAGTCAGTCTTTCCTTGCATGACTGTTTAACATGCAACGTCACGTGGGGAATCAAGGCGTCTTTTGAAGTAAAGGTTTGAGCACATATCGGGCAGCTGTAAACGCCACCGCTCAGATGAGTCTGTGCATGGCGCACAATCCTGTGGCCAAGAAACTCTTTGTCACACAGCACACAGTACTGCATGTATGCCTGCCAGTTTCTGAACCTAGCAGATATGAAACCTTTCTCTCTCAGTTTCTTCATTTCTCTGTTTTTCTGTCTCTTGTCAGTGACATCCTTTAGTTCATAGGTGCCGCTGATTAAGTGTTCTGGGATATTCTTAAACCCATCCTGACTGAGGAAGTCTTCCTGTTCTTCGGGGTCCTCAGTATCATTTAGCAAGTCGATGGAAGATACTATTGAAGCTTCTTCACCCATTAGAGCTAAACAATGTCGCTTCAGTGTTTTCCAATCCCAGAACTCTGGGTCAAAAGGCCACTGCGTTTTAAAAACCAGCAGGAGCTCGCAGCGTAGCGAGTTGGGAACAGGCATACTCTCCTCCTCAAGTTTTTGATCAGGTTCATTGTAAAGAGTCTCCACAGCATAGTATGAATCCACTGTGGGCTCCAAGAGGAACTCTGTCAGCTGGCAGGCTCTTTTCACTTCCAGGTCAGTGGGAAGTAAACACGAAATAGTTTTACACGCAGTGGCCTTGAGGCTTCCATCATCTGACGCCATCCGAAGAGCCCTTATGCACATTTCAATGCACACTGGCAATCCAACGCTGTCCATCTAGGAAAGAGAGGAAGTCAACGAATTTAAAGCTGCCCAACACAATTATTCTGAAACTCTCATGGGACAATTAATCAAGCAAATTAAATTTTTAGTGAGACAGAAAAACACTCTGAAACAAAGAAATACTATTACTATTTTGATCATAATTGTTACCATTTAATGCATCACAAATCTACATATCCCACTTTTTAATGCATTTAAGGAGTAAAGTACCCTGAATCAACAACTTAACCACTGTAGACATGCGTAGATAGATAATCACTGTAGATTATTAGATAGATATATAGATATTTAAAAAGTGTACAATGTTCTCTGGAGGTAGCTGCTGTAGTCTGCTTCATCTTAACTAAAATTCACAGGCTTAATATGTTCCAAATATGGAACAAAACATTTCCATTTGTCTAGGGCTTTCTACTTTTGTCATAATTGAGAGTTAAGGGGAGATAATAACTTTTTTTCTTTTTACTATACCACCGCAGATCACTGTTTACTGACCTCTGATTGGATGACCTTGATGAGGAACAGGATGTGGTACACGGTTTTTGAAAGTAAGGACATCTGGCGACATCTGTTGAGGAAGGCCTGCTCTGATGGTTCTAATCGTTTCAGCAGCTTGCTCCAAAACAAAGTGAGCTCCCTGATAAAAAAAGGCATAAGATAAATATCTTAATACTGACAATCAGCTTTTCAATGTATCCATTCATTAACACAGAAGGAAACAAACGAATAACAGCAGAGTTTTATCAACCACTGATTATGCAACACTTCATATTGACTTTGTACTCTGTTGGTTCATTTGGCCTGAATGAACATATGCAGATCAATTCTGCAATAAACTCAAACAAAATGTTCTTTTTCAGTACAATTATCTTCACATTAGCAGCATATCATATTTTAATATTTCATATTTATGTATTATAGGTGCTTATGAGTGGGATAAACCTACAGCCTAAATAATATCATTTAAACACAGGTGTACATTCTGTTCAGAATCCTGTTTTTAGGGTGTTTAAGGGTTACCCTTCCTCTAAACAAGGAAACCCTCCATAGATGCATCAGACGGGGATACTTGTGTTCTCTTACCAAGCACAGTATGTATCTCCCTGAAGAAGCTGTCGGGTCAGGAAGGCCGAGCATAAGGTGAGAGCTGCCCTTTCATCTCCATCCGACTCCAGATTGCAAATCATCTCTAAAACGTCACGACAGTCCTCCTTTGAAAGCTACACACACACACACACACACACACACACACACACACACACACACACAATAAAGACACCATACATGCCTCCAATAGACTCACAGAATGCGTTTAAGTATGGTCTGCCATCTTGTGTATGAGGGATGTATTGCAGTCAAAGCTACACAAAATACAAGCACCGTAGATAGTACTGCAAAAATAGCAGACAAGTAAGGCCTGCAGCAATGTGTACTGCACAGTCCAGTTATCAAAGGCTCATTTCAGGACATTTATATTAAGTCCATATATTTAGTCCATTTTAAATAATTTCCCAGTCTGGGATCAATAAAGTAATTCTATTCCATTAACAAGACCCAAAAGTTTTGGTTCACAAGTTAAAAGGCTAATTGATGATTAGAAAACACTTTATTATTATGGTAGACTGGCCAATAAAAAGGAAAGGATTATTACAGGCAAAAGAACACAGACACTGGACAGAGGAAGAAGGTAAAAGTGTTATGGATGGACAGATCCAAGTTAGAGGTCTTGACATCACATAGAATAACGTTTGTGAGACAACAAATATAAAGATGCTGGGGGAGTGACTCCATCTTTCAGCATGATGGATGCCATATGATCTGGAGTTCTTTGATGTTGGTTAAGTGGGACATTTGTACAAGGTTAAAGGGATCATGTATCTTACAACAGGATAATGACTCAAGGCACAGATCCAAACAAGAACTAATGATGTATTCTCTACTCATTTGGGAAATTGTTTGATGAGTTAAGGCCTTGAGTTTTCATGGAAAACACCAAACTTCTGAGTGGTAGGGTATGGTAACAGTGGTCTGCTTGATTTAACCAATATAGTGCAAAGCATTGCTAGGCATGATCAGATATTTTATGCACAAGTCACACTTGGCAAAGCTCTTTCTTCAGACTTAACAAGAAAATCATATACAAGTGCATGTAGTACCCTCAACTAAGTAGCTGCACTTACCTCGTCCATAAGCTGATCCTGTTCTGAGGTAGCACATAAGCAGACGAGGTACATCTGCTTGAAAGATCCTTTCTCTTGGAAGGCAGGACTCTGACAGCAAGTCTTTGCCAGCAGGAGAGCCTTCCCCATCTGATTCTCCTTCATCAACTGCTTCACTCTCATCTCCAACAGGACCAGCCCCTCCTGCATCAGGAACTCTTCAACTGAAAACCAGGAAATATCAACAATGACTCTTTGTTCTGACTGTATAAATGGTGACTTAATTGTTTATGGAACAAGAGTACACATCAGTTTAATAGAAACACTGGAACCACACTATATAAGGTTATCATGTATACTGGATCAAATTACATTTCACAGGAAAAAAAGGACTTAACTTCTAAGTGATGTTTTGTGATTAATCAACCACAATGCAATGACTGTTACTCTGGGCGGCTGTGGCTCAGTGGGTAGAGCGGGTCGTCTAGTGATCGGAAGTTCACCAGTTTGAATCCCGGCTTCCTCTAGTTGTATGTCGAAGTGTCCTTGAGCAAGATACTGGACTCCTGATGAGCAGTTGGCGGCTTGCATGGCAGCCTCCGTCATCAGTGTATGAATGTGTGGGTGAATGTGGCATGTATTGTACAGCGCTTTGAGTCTCGTTAGACGGGAAAAGCGCTATAAAAATGCGCATAAGTGTTCACCTCAGCATACCATTCCTAGTATTCATAGCACACAGTTAAAAATCATTGCATCATTAAATTTTCATGATCACAACTCTACAGTGGAGAACACTGATTTCTGGTTCTATGCACCTTACTACTGGAATGAACTACAATGACAACTTTTCCTCCGAAAGACTGTAAAACTATACTAGGGCAAACTACCAAAAACATGCACAGCTTGTTTTAGTATGGCTGCCCAGATGTGATTTTTTTTTGAGAGAATGTATTCTATTATGATGCATTTAATTTGTTCTCAAAAAGGTGTCTTGTGCAAAAAAGAAAAACATTAAGATTAATCTTGGTTAGTTTTCCTCAATAAATCTAGGAGACTTCAAAAGAATAACGCAAAAAACAAACATGAGGTTCTATCAAGATTTCAAACAATTAAAAAATAATATAGATAATTTCCTCTCTATTAGATTATTAATCATAACTTTATATATCTTAAAAATATGACAAGCTATTTAGGAAGAGGGTGGAGCTACCAGACTCTTATGTTAATATACTATTTGGATACATTCCTCAACTATAGCATTTTCTTTTATAAATAATTAAAGGTCCCATATTATACTGTTTTTCATCAATTTCACACAGCTGTCAGAGGTCCAACAACTCTGTATTCGATATGTATTGCCCCAAACACATCCGTGGTCCTGAATTCCAGCTGTCTAAAAGTCGCTCTGCTGAGTTCTATTCACAGCAGTGTGTTTCTGTGCCTGCACCTTCAGTGTCCAACATAACACTTTTTTTCTTACTGGCCCGCTTGGCCAGTAGATTCGAGTTTTACTGGCCCCATGTGTAATTTTAGTGGCCCAGCCAAGAAAAAATTTAAAATGACTGTTTTTTTAAAAAAAATAAAAGACTTGTTTATTTATTGACATTGTTCCCATTTAATTGTTTAGAGAGTCTGTCCCTGCAAAATCAGTATGATCTGGCAATGATGGCAAAAAGTAATAGGGGTTTGCATAATAACAAGTATCAAAATTTCAAAATTGAAATTACAACATATTTAATATTTTGAGATGTATCATTTCTCTCACTCCTATAATTTTGCCATCATTTTTCAGGTGATTGATGTTCTGAAAGCACTGTACAAACAGTACCATTATTTCTCCCGAAGTGGAGGGATCAGTATACCTGGCTGAACCATCACGACGGCATATGTAATGCTGTTACTGTGATGATAAATGACACTTAAATATTGAATCTGTGTCTAATAACCACACCCTGACATGTAAATGTGACATCTGTCTTGATACGTTTAATTTAACTTAAAATATGGACAACTGACTGCATAATATATGAATCAGAAACAGAAATGCTTTACAGCAGCTAACATTCAAAGTCAAGAATATGCAGAAAAAAAAAAATAAAATAAAAAAAATAAAAATAAATAAATAATAATAATAATAATAAACTATATATATGCTGCATATTTGTAATAGAAGCCTACTGCAACTGTACTTTTTTTTTTACCATTAAATGTTATTTTATACATTATCATATTTTATAATGTTCTGTCATGGAGTACATCACTTCACTGCTAACAGAAAGAAAGCAGCTCACTGCCAGTTGCAGCTTCTTATCGTGATCTGCAGTCTTTGTTCAGGGTATATACAGCATATTTTAAGTTGAATTTCATACCTTTTAATACTTTTTTTAATACCTTCATAATATTTTTTAATACCAACACGACTTCGAGCTGCAACTGCAGTGGCAACCTTTCAAACTTCAGTGTTGGGGGTAACTAATTATAAGGTAACAGATTACTGTCATTTTGTTATTTAACTTTCTGAGTGAATAAGTGTAGCAATGCTTAAAATTCAAATCAAGTACCTATTATTACTGGATACTTTATTACTTTTTTGCCTAAATAAAAACACTGACCTATACACAATTATTTGTTATTTAATCCTAACCCACGACAAAAAAATTATTTCATTGTTATGTGTAGGAAGAGCACACACCACTTCTCCGGGGCCGGTACGGGATGGCAATTTTGAAAAATAACCCTTTAAATGGTGACTACTGGTGAGATTTTTGGAAAAAAAATCATTTACAGAATTTCAGAATCAGAATCTAAGACATGAGACAAAATAGTGTAGAAGCTGACATTACTGCTTGAAAATATGTTAACCTCCTGAGCATTAGAGAACTTTTTTACCATTATTTTCTTTATCATTATATATTTTTTATGGAAACAGAATCTGTTTGTGAAGTCAGTGGGCCACATGACAAAATAAAATTCATAGGTGTGTCTCATTCATCCAGTTTACTAATACAATCTGCTGCTGGTTTGGAGTCACTGGGACATGACATGGAAGATATCGAAAAAAAATGCAATTATTTTGTATTAATATATTAATGCTAAGTAATTTGATGATGGCCCCTAAATCTGTTTCCAGCGATTCAGTGCGAGGCTCTGGGAGGTGAGCTAACCGTCCTCCTGCTACTCACACTGGGTGAACCTCAGTGAAGTCGCCGACTGGACCCGAGTGAATATCCGCCGAATATCCAACCTGAAACTAACTTCACCCTGGTTCGATGAGTCTCCTGTTGCAGGCTTTGAATGGGATGATGAGGATTTCAGTCACTCAACTTAAACGGTGACTTGTAGAAGCTCGTCTTTGAGTGAAGTTCCATCGTCACAAATGAATGGACGACGTGCAGAGTGACATGAAGACACAGACATAAAACACATCGACAGCGGTGGCCGGTCATCATGTTTACCAATACCCGACCCGTGCCTTGCGCACTCCCATCCAGGTGATATTCATTGTCTTTTTACAGACGTGGCAATAAGCCTCTCGCCGGTCACCAACTACTGGCCTAAGCCAGTCTTTAAATCTAGAGTCCTCTAACCAGAGGTCCGAAAAATTACATTTCCCCATGACTTCGTCAATAGTAGCGAACTTTTGCAAACTTTTGGAAGCAAGCCAGCTGTGCGCTATCCAGTTGGAGCATAGACTGAGGGCGCTAATAGTCTTAGCGTGTCGCACGTCACATCATCGATACCTCTCAGGTCCTACTCGCACATATAATTTATATAACTAAATTCACACGATTTTTAGGAGATAGGCCTGCAACTCATAATTAGTGGTTCGAAAATGTAATACCTCGTCAGATGACGTTTATTACTTTTAATACTTTTTAATGGCCTTAATTTTTGCTAATTTTATTTACTACCTTTTAATACCTTTTACAACCCCGCGGACACCCTGTTGTTAATTTTTTGTCATGATTGTTATTATTAGTACTTAGATTATCAAAAATCACAGTTACGTGATGTGGTTAATATAGACATATTCAATATTTAACTCATGTATCATCACAGTAACATACGTTACATACATTAGCAGCTGTAAACACATAAAAACATTATAAAACAGTTGGTTCCAAATAAATGCCGAGTCTAATTTATTTTGAAAAAACATCAAGGAAGAAGACGCGACCACTGACACTGCACGTTTTTCTTCTTCGCCTTTTTCACGTGTTGTGCCCAGAAGGATGCCAGAGAATTCACAGAGAAGCTGGCGAAGTTTGTGACATTTTCATCCCAGATTTTTGTGAGGAGGGAATTAAACGCCTGTCCCAAAAAACGCCTGGTCTGTTAAGTGATTGAAACAAATAAACGCCCGGCTATTATTTGGTATTTTACGTTTGTTCCCGCATCATCAGCACGAGCTGAACAATAAATCTAACACAGCAAGAGAGGCGGGACTTAAGGCAGAACAGCCAATCATCAGCTGGTCAGTCCCAAAGCCGGTGTCATGTTTGAAGCAGCAACAGGAGAGGGAGGGGGAGAAGAGGCAGCTGCAGCGAGCGCAGACACAGAGCGGCCAGAGAAAATGAGCGACTGTAGTGAGGCGTTTGTGCAAAACTGCGGATAAACGGCAGAAAACTGTGGGTGTTGAACCCTCTCACCGGGAAAAGTGTGGTAAAACACCCAAATCCCCTACGGGTGCGACGCCCCTGTCAGCCTTCGCCGGAAACTGCCGACCTACTTCACAATACATTACGCGGCCGCGGTGGTTCAGCCAGGTATACTGATCCCTCCACCTCGGGAGAAATCCCCTTTTCCTCCTCTCGGACTCGTAGCACTCCTTCGCCGACATATTTCCGAATCACTTTCCCGCCGTCACTCTAAGCATTTCCCGCATGCATTCTAGCGAATCACGATTGTCGTACGGGCAGTGACTGGCCAATCAGTGTAATCAGCGATTCCGGCGGGTCAGTCACTGGCCCAGGCGGGCCAGTGACATGCCCTGGACCTTTTACTGGCCCCGGGCCATGGGTTATGTCGAACCCTTGACCTCTAAATGCTAATGAGCTCCGTCTGTCAACGCCTACTTGGGGAGCCTCGCCTGCTACGTCATTCTCAGGGAGAGGAAGCCCCTTATGCTAACGGTAGCATGCACTAATGTTTACGGTGGATGTAACACTATGGCTCGGAGATTTTTTCGTTCAACCGAACCAGTTTGACCCAGAATCGGACCCAGGAGGAGAGGCTGCAGAAGAAGCACAGACTCTGCGGCTGCAGCAGGACGTTTCAGAATGGTTAGTGTGGCTGAATAATGTTAGTTTGTTTTATGTGTTGTTAGTTACTACCATGTAGCTAATGGCTAACAGCTAGTGAAAGCTGTGTTTGTCTCCAACACAGTCTCCAAGCTATTATACACTGTTCGCATCGTCTCTGTCTCCAGTCTGCACGTTTCCAGACTTTCTACCGTGACAACCAAGCTCCATCGTAATATTATCAATATCAAACTCGCTTCAAACGCCATTGCATAGCAGACCAAAGTGGATCTAACTAGTTAGCCAATTTCCAGCTGACTTCACCATACTCGTAGGCAACTGTAAATACTATCAAACCGCGGCGACACTTATCGGTGGCTCTGGTGCAGGTGCTGGGTCCGGTATGGGTGAGACTGATCCTTTTACGAGGGTCAGTGTTGAGGCAAAGCCAGCTTTGTACTGACACTTCTTACTGAAGCAGTCCGATGTGAAGTGGTTAGCACACACATACAAGCTAACACGAACCGCAGCCGTCACGTTGTCATTAAAAATGAAACACAACCACAGTCTCTTCTGTTGTTCTGTAGCTGCGACAGAATATAGGCACTTATGTTGATTTATACAACTAACAACAGAGCAATTGCGTGTCTAGCTCTGAGCGACAACTTTGCGAAACACTGCTGTCTCTCCGTTGGACACACCGAACTTCACCTCGGGGATGAACGCCCCCCTCTCTGATATCTCCTATCATTGCGCAGTGGAGGTCGGCCTATGATAATGACTCCTTTCATTACGTAACGTAACAATGCAGGCTCTATCTCAGCATTCCTCTGTATTTTGTGTCATACATTATATATCCTCAAAAGTATTTCAGGGCCTGTTGCAGGGATTCTTCTCTGTCTTCTCTGCAAGGCTGTGATGCTTGACACTTCACTTGGTTTAATGACCAAACAGGTAATTGTGATGGAAATTTTGTACTTTATAAGGAGAGATGTGAACTGAATTCTTACATAGGAATGTTCAATGTAACTGTTTAACATGACCTGTAACTTGTGACCTTGTCTTAGGTTGTTTTATGACCCTTTGTGTTGTTATATGACCTATGTAAGATATTGAGTGACCACTGAAGGTTATCACTTCCTTCTCTGTGAATTATTCCTTTAAGTGCAAGACATAAATTAGTAACTACTAGAGTGAAAACACACCCACAGAGACAGATAAATACCATGCTTTTCTCCTCAGACATTGAGTCTTCACTTTGTAACAGACCTGCGTGTTGCTTTGTGAATGCTCCTCTTGTACAAGATTAAAACCTTGTTTGAACTTTGAGCTGACTCCGATCTCCTTCCTCCAGTTATAAATTATCGCAGAATTATTTTAACAGTAATGTTGGTCTTGTCAGACATAAAACCGTATTCCACTTTGTTTCAGTCTCACACTGCAGTGGAGTTGCAAGAGGATATGAGGGCAGAGTGAAATAGTGTTGCACGGTAAACCGATACTAGAAAGGTACAGCGGTACCCAGCCGTTAAGAACAATACTTTTTTCAAGTTTTATTAGTATCGGTACTTTATGAACTTTGTGCGACAGTGGGGCAGTGTGTCTGTGTGCAGCTTCTCTCTGCTTCCTCACTGTCTGCAGACAGAGTGGGCGTGGTTTCACAGTGACAGACAGTCACAGAGCAGAGCGACACAGACGTGTTGGCTCTCTTGGTCATTACAGATTTAAAGCATCGTTTACAGACGGGCTATGTGGGCATATTTTGCTCCGTGCGTCGGCTTTTTCAACAAGCCCAGGACGGTAGGGAGGAGCACTCATGCCACTCTCAGCTGACAGATATGCGGACTTGTTCAAAGAGTTCAAATAGCTGCAGGTTAGCGATAGATAACGTTAAATAGCCCCCGGATGGAAGTCAAGCGAGTTTTTTTTTGTGACAAGTGAACTTTTTTCACCATCAGAGTTGCAGGAGGCAGTCAGGGGTAAAGCTAACTGTTTAACAGTCCGATGTGGTTCCACACATCTCTGTATGCAAACAATACAACGTTCACACTGGTAACATGAACTTAACCATAACATGCGCTGGTGTTCACAAGTATGCTGATCAACAACACTACTTAAATTATCTATTTAAAGTCAATCAGTACTAGTAATATTATCATAGCATGTGCATTTTTGTCAATTATTTATCATATATATTGTAATTTATATTATTAGAAAATGGTCTGATTAGAGCACAAACCTCCACCAGGTCTGGGTCATTTGTGTTGTACTTTAGTGCACTAATGTAGTTTGCAGGCTAATCATCCAGGGTTTGAACTTTATCATAATGAAATGCAAATTGCAAATTTCTCCTTTGTGGGACGAACAAAGTATTATCTTATTTTATGAATCGCCAGACTTTCCAGTTAATGTCATTTATGATCATTATTTTTATGCTGAACAAAATTGTAGTTAATGTGCTGTTTTTTTCTACTACTGGCACTGAGCTTTTAATGAAAAATCAGGTTATTTAATAATCTCTGAGAGCAAACAAGACAAATGCACAAAACAAGAAGACACTTGTCTTCTTGGATACAGATACAGAAGATAAAGCTCAGCAGCTTTTACAAAAATATATATTCAAAAATATTTTAAAAAAATTCAAGTTCCACATTCTGTCATCTAAAATTTATGCCATTACTTTTGATGATATTTAGTTTTCCGCCGTGGTATCGTTTCAGTATCGGTATCGAGATATTTTAGGCAGGTATCGTACCGAAGTCATAATTTTAGACACTAGAGTGAAACCATAATTCCTGTTTCCAATGAGAGAAACAAAAATATCCTCTGACTGAAATCACAATGTCATCCCTTTATGTAGTCAAACGATATGTCAACATGTTATGTTTTTGCGTGTAGTGTCATTTAAGTCGAGCTGAAATGAAAAATACATTTGAAACCCTTTTTACACTCACAATCATATTTTACGCCTAAAAAAACCCAACATATTTCTTTGTCTTTTTATACTTAAACTAGTGCAGTGCACGTAAGAAAAATGTATTCCTATAAAAAAGTGGGAGGTTAAAGGAGTCATCACCCGGAAATCGCAATTTCTCTCGTTAAATCATGCATATTGGTGTTGGACCTCAGTTGAAACTTGCCTGAAAAGCTGGAGTTTGAAAGTGGCTCATTTTTTTCGCTTTTGCTCTTTTTCCAAACAAGCTCGCATAAGCATCGGCTCACAGCCGTCCTCAGCCAGACTATTCTGCCTATTTCTCTGTCATTTTCACGCCATACATCGTGACCACCAGCATTAAAACTCAGGTCTTACATGTAAAACACAAGTGTGAAAACTAAGAAGGAAAAAAAAAAGAATTTACCATTCAGAGACATCCTGCTGTAAAAGTGTCTCTCCACCGTCTCTGCCTCTTCACTCACCCGTTCAGGTTCCGACTCCGGCTCGTACATAAATGCCTGAATTCCGTAAGGTTCGTCATTTAGTGTGTGCGCCATGACGGCTGTTTATGTTTAGGAGTCTGTGTGCATGCAGACTAGCCTCCTATTCTGGCTCTGTCCTTCCTGCGGCCAATCAACGCGCGCCTCATTACATATTAATACAACGCTCATCCGGACCAGTCAAAACCTCGCGCATAATCTCGCGTGAGAAAGTCGCGGTATGAAAAAGTGTCAGAACAAGCTCTATGGTTTGATTTTTTAAATTACTTTTTTTTCTAATAAGTTTTAAGAATTGATCCAAAGCAATCCAAGAGGGACTGGATATGTAAAAAACCAGGTGATGACTCCTTTAAGTAGTTTTTTCATGGATGGCCAAATGAGGCTGTGTTCGAAGGTGGGACGTCAGATATTTAGGTTTGTTGTGAAATCCGTTATTCCAGGGTATAATTGGCCGTTTTGGACTATTTTTGATTTTACCATTATATTTCACCTTAAAAGCTATTTACTTGGTGCCATTATTTTCAGCACAACCTCACATGTGTGACTGTACAGTTATTTTTTTATTTTGACATACTGTATTAACACAATGGACCTTAAATCACACAAAAAACATAAAATCCGAGTAGAAAAAGTTAGATTTTTTTACTGTGAAAACCACAAATATGTTTAACCATTTTTTTTTCTTTTTTACTTATAATGCAAATATAAATTGTTGTTTGCTAAATTTGTGCATACATTAAAAAAATTTACAAAGTTATATGTAACTATTTACATTTAAATGCAGGCAATGCTCAGGTCTGCCTGAGCTCCTTCCAGCTGAATGGAGAGCTGCACTGCCAGCTCCACATTCAGCCGTCTCCTCATTGTTTTGACTCATTAAACAAAAAAACGACTCCACTACACACTTAACACACTACACCAAACACTAAATAACACACTAACTATACACTTCAAACACGCTAAATGTCACAAATCTCTCAACTCTCAATAGCGCTGTCTATACACCAACCGTCGTTGCCTGTCATTCATCAGCCTACGTCCCTCCCACAACTTCCTGTTCCTCAACAACCAAACTTGCTGCTTGGACACTTTCGTGACAAAAGCCTGTTTTTACCATTTCTTCCTGCACTAGACACAAAGCAAACGTGAGTGACGGCAATGTTCGCGAAAAAGCATGGCGGACATTATTTACCCTAGGTCCGGTTTTGGACGTGCCGGTGCGTTCGGTCCGTCACCTTGGGAGGTGGGCCGTGTAGCTAGCGGCTAGCAGCTAGCTACACACGAACATCCACAGATTCCGATTCCACTTTGTTGTCCGCGCGTCTCCGGATCGCCTCAGACCCGAACAGACTCGGTCCGGACTCTTTTAGTCTCATTAATCCACAACAGTCAGTTTAGATGCACAGAACAGAACGGGACCGAACCGCCGGCAAAATCCTGGTCCTGCTCGCGCCGCTGCAGATATAAATCTGCTTGTTTCTTAAGGTGGAGGGTCGCGGTGGGCTCCGCAGTGATTGGCTCTGGTGCGCACGTGGCTACGGTGTGCAGTGATTGGCTCTGGTGTGCGCGTCGCTACGGTGTGCAGTGATTGGCTCTGGTGCCCGCGTCGCTACGGTGTGCAGTGATTGGCTCTGGTGCACACGTGACTGTGGTGGCTCTGGTGGACAATGCTCGGTGGAATTTGTAAAGCATTTATAAAATAATTTATTAACGGTATCATTGCAATCAAAACAAATGCGACATTGCACACCCTTGAACCACGCAGCAGCCATGTTGAAAGTCTCAGGTCAGTCTGATCCTGATCCGCAGAGATATTCGAGGCATACACACACACACACACACACACACAGACAGAGATTCCTTGCTTTTATAGAGAGATACAGTCATGACTTCTTCCTGTAAAACACAATGCTTTATGTTAAGGTTGAACCAACCAATATCTATATCTTCTTCATGTCCACCCTTCCATTAATCTTCAACTGCTAGCAAATAGCTGTCTTCTTCAGTAGCCCTTTTTAGATAGAAAAGGCGGCGCATTTGCTCCAAGGTAAGGACGGCAATGTGCCGGCCTGTCTTTCTAAAATGGAGGCGTAATATTCCTCCTTTTCCAAAAGCCTCTGAGGTAGGCGTAAACATGTGACGTGACGTGAAGCTCGAAGTTGGGCTGTGAACAGTGACAACGAATATGACTTCGAAATAAGAGCTTTATATTGTACCCCATTGGAGTTTTTGGGTTCTTAGCGGGGGGCTTTTAATTTGAAAGTAGCGACCGCTCTTAGCTTGCCGAAACAACACCAAGCTAACACAACCAAACAGCTACAGAGACCGAGGAGACCAAAACAGACCCCCAATTTGCCGGCCTCTGTCTAAAACCGCGGACCGAGCCGCCAAAAGGACGGCCAAATTGGCGGCTTGGTGCCCTGTCGAAAATTGGCTAGTGTTACTGTCTGTTCTACCTAATATAGAATACTGAAATTACTTTTACTGTAACAAAATAAGGTGTCCATTTATGCAGATGAAACAGTATTCTCTCACACTGATGCATAACAAGGAAGCCCATTCATTAAACATAAAACATCAAATACACATTTCTATCTTCTGGTTTCTGATTTTCTTTCTTAGAGGAAAACCCAGGATAAGGGATTGTCAGAGCAGATTTACATGCTGAATGAAGCATTTAAATTTAACCAGCACAGGAACTCACCGTGTTCAGCCTGTAGGTTTTCATCTGACAGAAGGCCTTGCAGGACCCTGTTGGTCCAAACACCATCATACTTGCCCAAAGCAGACAGCAGAGACAACTGTGCAATTCCATTCTCCTGCAGCTTACTGTAAGAAAACTGTACCCAACAAAAGAATTTCAGAACTTAAGACACAATACAGAGGGTATGTCACGATCTGAGGTTTGAGGTTTGATGTGTTGGTAGGGTTTGAAAGGCAAATGATAAAGCAAGTTCACTCATTTAGTCACACTCAAGGCTGACAAGCCAGATGGAGTAAAATTAGTTTGAAGCCCTTTCTCCTCACTTGAATCTGAAGATCTGACATGAGTGTTAAGCATGGACATCTTGAGCGTTGAGAATTTCTATCATAAATGTGTAGATGGACAAGTTCAGTGGACCGTGTCAAGGATTTATATTAATACTGTAATCACAGGAAGGTGTAGGTGACAATGCCTTGTCATGGGGTGCAAAACAAGTATTATTAAGTGTGAATTCTCAGCTTTACCTGCACAGATGATCTGAAATCCTTCCATAAGCCATCTGGAATTTCCTTCAGTGAGAGTAAAAGCTCCACAAAACTCCTACAGGATAAAAGAACAATCAAGAAAAACATTATATTGATTATAATTATCCATTATGGGCGAGAGCTCTACATTTTATCTGCAATTAATCACACTTTACTAGTACTTACATTGAGAGCCTCTCAACCACAAGAGGAACATTTTCACACTGCAGGGAGAGGTATTGAGATGCCTGGGCGTAACTCAGCAGGGCGACTATGTACACTTCCACCAGCGGCAGAGGCTCTTCCTCTATCCTCCAACGGCCTGCATATTCCAGAAGTGTCTGCAGAGAGGGAACCACAGTTACTCACCTATTGAACAAGCATAGAGACCCTGTTTGTGCTGATAGCTTTTACAAACAGCAGCCCTTTTCACACAGAATTGCCATATTATCTCTGCAGCGGAGGTTCAGCAATTCTTTCCTGGTGTTTGTTCACACATAACCAAGCAGCTCCAGCATTAAGCTGCATAAGTGTGTAATTCACACAGCAAGCTGGCACTGCAAATCCAAAAGAGGCGAGACGGTACACGTCATGATGATGACGTGTGAGTTTTTTTCCAATATGTTTCCCCCGGGTCCTCCAGTTCATCTAAACATGTACTCACTGAGTGTTTATAATCAAATGGATCAGTTATAATGTGTAGTAATTAAGATCCTGACCCACCACACATACTGGAAAGTGACAAAGTTACTATTTTTGCACTAAATTACGTAATTATATAATTACCATCGGTAAACATAATGCTGCCTGACTCTCACTCATGGGGAGAGGTGCCGTTTTTTTTTTTTGTAGGGATGCACCGATACTGCGCTCATATACTCATACTCTTGAAAATTCACCGACATCACTTTATTGCATTAGGCCTTACATTGGATGAACCTGAAGACAGCGATCTATGGAGCCAGAACGGTGACTTTAAAATTTGGCATCCAAAAAAAAAAATTGGCATTGAAAACAAAACCAGTACTGAAAAAAGAAACATTGTCATTGAAACATTTGTATTGAAAACAGTTGTATTGGCATTGAAACAAGTATTGGCACTGAAAAAAGAAAGTCATTCAAATAATTCAAATGCGAAAATCTTATCATTTTATTGGGATTTTTTTGTATTTTTCAATGACAATCTTCAGATTTTTTTACAATGTCAGTTTTTTTTTCAGTGTCACTGATTTCAGTTTCAACTTTCTGTCACTGTTTTGGCGTCGAGAGGGAGGGGCCTGAGGGGAGGGGCAAGTAGAGCATGGTTTGCATATCATTTGAGAAGGTAATGGCTGCAGCCTGCGGGAAGGCGGGGCTGGACGGTCCAGCTATAAGACACCATTTTGGGGCCTGTGTGCCGGCCGTCTCTGGGCAACACAGAGTCCAACTACCTCGCGGACTTTTCTTCAAGCTCTCTCCTGATGTGTCCAAGTCTCTGTGTATCTAGTTCTGTCCCGGAGCTCCTGAGCTTCGGTCTCTATATGCATATGGAGTGTGGTAGTAGTACCGGGGCGCCGGGCACGGAGCATTAGCCACAGTTAGCACAACAGTAGAACAGCCTGTTGCTCCGAGCCGGGGCTGCAGCGCCGACAGCAGTGCTCTGGTCTGCTCCCCGAGCTCTGTGCCGGGTACAACGGTATTGTGGCTGGACTGTCAAGCCCCACCTTCCCTCAGGCTGCTGCCATTACCTTCTCAAATGATATGCAAACCGCGCTCTACTTGCCCCTCCCCTCAGGCCCCTCCCTCTCGATGCCAAAACAGTGACAGAAAGTTGAAACTGAAAATCAGTGACACTGAAAAAAAACTGACATTGTAAAAAAAATCAGAGCCGGGGCTGCAGCGCCGACAGCAGTGCTCTGGTCTGCTCCCCGAGCTCTGTGCCACCGCACCGCTACCGGAGACTGGAGCTCCTGAGCGTGGAGTGCGGTAGTAGTATGGAGCTAACGAGCATTAGCCTCAGCTGTGTCGCTCCGAGCCGGGGCTGCCTCGCCGACAGCAGCGCTCCGTCTGCTCCCCGAGCTCTGTGCCACCGCACCGCTGCACACGCATACAGAGACCGGACAATAAAAGAGAGTGCTTGGAGAAAAGTCAGTCAGTTCTGAAAATATGTGTCTGTTACTTGATTACAGCCGTCTGTTGTACTGTTGTATGAACCACAGTAGCACAATCACAGCTGACTTTACCCGCATACTGACTTGTTGAGTTTATTCACTTGACTCAAAGGAGTCATTGTAGGAATAGTGATATTATTCACATGAACTGAGTTTATAGGGGAGCTCCGGTCTCCGGTAGCGGTGCGGTGGCACAGAGCTCGGGGAGCAGACCAGAGCGCTGCAGTCGGCGAGGCAGCCCCGGCTCGGAGCAACAGGCTGTTCTACTGTTGTGCTAACTGTGGCTAATGCTCCGTGCTCGGCGTCCTGGTACTACTACCACACTCCATATGCATCGGGAGCTCGGGGACTCGGGAGCTCCGGGACAGAACCAGATACACAGAGACTTGGGCACATCAGGAGAGAGCTTGAAGAAAAGTCCGACCGAAGTTGGACTCTGTGTTGCCCAGAGACGGCCGGGTACAACGGTATTGTGGCTGGACTGTCCAGCCCCGCCTTCCCTCAGGCTGCTGCCATTACCTTCTCAAATGATATGCAAACCGCGCTCTACTTGCCCCTCCCCTCAGGCCCCTCCATCTCGACGCCAAAACAGTGACAGAAAGTTGAAACTGAAAATCAGTGACACTGAAAAAAAAACTGACATTGTAAAAAAAATCTGTCACTGAAAAAAAGGGACATGAAGAAAAAATCTGAAGATTGTCATTGAAAAATACAAAAAAATCCCTATAAAATAAAATGATAAGATTTTCGCATTTGAATTATTTGAATTACTTTCTTTTTTCAGTGCCAATACTTGTTTCAATGCCAATACAACTGTTTTCAATACAAATGTTTCAATGACAATGTTTCTTTTTTCAGTACTGGTTTTGTTTTCAATGCCAATTTTTTTTTGGGATGCCAAATTTTAAAGTCACCGTTCTGGCTCCATAGCGATCAAAGGGCGGCATTTTCAGCATGTGGATGGACCTCCGGCTTTTCCACTGTATATACGAGCACCATATCTTTAGCAATAAATACCGTGACTGCATCCGTAAAAGCTGTCCACCGGGATCCTTTCTTCTCATACGGCAAGGGTATTCAACCAACATTTGAAAAGGTCCAGTTAGAGAAAATCTCCTCAAGCAAATGTCTGGAACATCATAATGTCTAACTTGCGTTATGATTGTGATACAGAAGTGGCCCAGTAGTTGTATCAACGTCTGTAATCAACAATGGACTCTCAAATCAAGGAAAATACAAGTTAAAAACATTTTAACAAAATGTATTGTTAACATTGAAACATACATAATACACTACTTTAGATACAGTGTTATAGCCTATGAAGAATCTTCTAATATCAAGTTAAAGGGCTGCATTTTAAACGCTATTTAAAATGTGCATCTTAAAATAAAGTGCTTCATTTCATGAAAACATGAAAAAAAAGTGGGGCGCTGTTTAGCTCGGTTGGTAGAGCGCACGTCCCATGTGCCGAGGCTCTGCAGCGGACCTGGGTTCGACTCCCGGCGCGGCCCCCTTTGTTGCTTGTCACTCCCCCTCTCTCCCCCTGTTTCCTGTCATATCTTCAGCTGACCTATCAATAAAGCCATAAAAAGGCCAAAAAAATACTTAAAAAAAAATAAAAAAATAAAAAAGTAAAGTGTAGCAGCAGCTTTAGTCTCCCTGTTTCTGTAACTTCGTTCCAGGCTCATTAGTGAGCGATATTTAATTTTAATTATGTTCATTGTGGAGAAAGCTGCCTCACAGCTGTATGTGGAGCCAAACATGGTCAAGATGTACAGGGCTACTTTCCTCAGACCTGGTAAAGCTGTCTCAGAGACCATTTGGAACCACAAAGTGGCAGGGTCAGTTCATCCAAACTGCTCTTTCAGGACCACATCTGCTTGGAGATCAACCAGTTGCATCTGGAGAAGCCCAGCATTTGCCCAATTGAATTGCTGTGTGACTTCCTTTGTGAACCCTCTGACATCAGTGATTAGACATGGGTTCTGAATGACCATGGTGAGCGACTGTCCAAAGCTGTCAAAATGTTTGCTGAAGTTTTCAATTAGCTTATCAACAAAGTCAACAAAAGAAGACACATCTCTCTGTCCCTTAACCTGTTCCTGCACTGCTGGGAAGTTTCCTCTGAAAGGAGCGGACAGCTGTCATCAGTTCACATATTGAATTGTCCCTGTGGCTTAGTATTCAGTTCATTCAGGTGTGAAGTGGATCAACCAAAAAGGCCACATTATCCATCTTTTTTTCATCTCTCTATAAAAGCAAGGAATCTGTGTGTGTGTGTGTGTGTGTGTGTGTGTGTGTGTGTGTGTGCCTCAAATATCTCTGCAGATCAGGATCAGACTGACCTGAGAGTTTCCGCATGGCTGCTGCGTGGTTCAAGGGTGTGCAACGTCGCATTTGTGTGGACTGCAATGATACCGTTAATAATCTATTTCAGAAATGCTTTACGAATTCCGCTAGCATTGCTAACCGTAGCCCCCACAGTCACGTGCGCACCAGAGCCAATCACTGCAGAGCCCACCACGAACCCCCACCTTAAGAAACAAGCGGATTTATACCTGAAGCGGCGCGAGTAGGACCGGGATTTTGCCAGCGGTTCGGTCCCGTTCTGTTCTGTGCATCTAAACTGACTGTTGTGGATTAATGAGACTAAAAGAGTCCGGACCGAGTCTGTTCGGGTCTGAGGAGATCCGGAGACGCGCAGAAAACAAAATGGAATTGGAATCATAACTTGGAATTATAACTAATGCAATTGGTTCATTAAACATATTTGTGGTTTTCACAGTAAAAAATCTAACTTTTTCTGATGGACCAAAATCGCAGAGCACCCTGCCTTTGCTGAGCCATCTTACATTGTTGTGAAGCAAAAGATCATCAGCGTTTGCATTGACTTCTTTGAGGAATTCCCTGAGCATGCGATGCTGACAAGAAGATGATGCCCTGAGAAAATTTATCATTTTCATCATTGTGTTCATCACCTCAGCATGCTCATCTGACAGGGTGGAGCATAGGACAGATTGATGAATAATGCAATGGTAAGAGATTAGCTCAGGATTGTCCTCTTTCATTCTTGCCACAGTTCCTTTCTCTCTCCCTAGCATGGCAGGGGCTCCATCTGTGGTTATTGAAACCACTTGGTTTGGCTCTATTCCTCGCTTTGTTAACATCTCCTTTATGGCCAGGTAGATGTCCTTCCTTCTTGTATTGGTCTGAAGGGAAGTTACACCTAATATGTCTTCACAGAACTCTTTCTTGTCTTTGTTGAAGAACCTTGCATAAACTAACAACTGAGCTTTGTCAGAGTCACATCAGTAGACTCATCTACAGCCAAGCTTACACATGGTGCCTTATGAATGGCTTCATTCATCTGGGCTAACACTTCCTGGGCTAATATTTCACTTTCCTTTGTGGCTGTTGATGCTGAAAGTCACAAAGCTCTTCTTTTTGTTTACCCTCAAATAATGTTTCTCCTACTGCACTCATGTAGTCAGTCAGTGTGTTTACATGACACTCAAGAAAACCGGATTACTGGGTTAGTCTGACTATGAACGGATCTTTAACATGCATGTATACACTAAACCTAAACTAAAATACACTGACTAAAATCGGACCAGATCGGATTTCTCATAGTCGAATTAAAGCACCCAGATTATTCGATTGATAGTCGCATTACTCCTGCATGTATACGTTCCATCAGATCAGATAGGATTTTGCGTTCTGCGCAGGCGCGAGATATTTTCCCCGGCGCTGGAAGTAGACGGACGGCGATGGTGGCGGCTTTCCTCCGAAATCACCGCAAGAAAGAGCGCCATTGTGCACCTAGTTTGTGTAATTATCATGTACACCATATACGAAGTGTACAAAGATGTAGCTTCCTCTCGCTCTTCGTACGCCATCTTTCTTGAATGCCGAGGCAGCTGGTGACGTAAAGAGGTCAGCCGGAGGTGGCCCTGTTACACTAGTTGAAATGGGTACAGCGCCACCTAGCGTACTGGGGTATGACATGCTTCGGCCCAATAATCCGATTTTCTCACCGGCATGTATACTCGGATAATTGCAGTTGTCTGGTTGAGTAGCATAGTCGAACTATGGCTGTAATCTGACTAAGCTGTACATGTAAACGCACTGCTTGACAACACCTCCATCTGTAAAGGGCTTTTTGTGTTGACCTAAAATCCAAGCAACTCTGAGGGAACATTCATGAGCACGTTATTGGGCAGTGAAAGAATGGGCTAAAATTCTAGTGGACTTTTCATATTGGGCTCTGAGACTAATAATTTTCTGGGACCTCAGTTCAGACTTGGGTGGGTACGATTGTTCAAAAGCTTTGTGCTTTATCTCATAGTGGCGTTACAAATTGCCACTTTTTATTAGTGCCACGGTCTCTGAACATATGAGACACACTGGTTTTGTGCTATCTGTGGGAAGAAGGAACAGGTATGCGTCGGTCCATTCCGTATTGAATGCTCGGTTTTCGTTGTCTACTTAGAAAGCACCATAATTATTTGACTCCCACTCATTTGTCTGTCCGTCTTCTCTCCCCTCTTTCAACTGTCTGCATGAGTCGCGACGAGCAATGCAACATGCCTTGAATGCAAAAATTAGATTGGCTGAGTAGCATCACGTGGGTGGCTTAACTCGCACGTGGTTGGTTTGTAAGTTTCCTGGTCAACTAATCCAGTACCGTAAACCTCAGCGTAAGGTCTATAAAGGCTGTGCCGCTTAAAATAAAAGAGCCCTGTCAAAATAAAAAGAATGTAATAATTTGTTGACTATAGGTTCAAGTCCATATGGGATGGCGTCTGGGTCCGTACTCGAACCCTGGTCCGCCTACTAGTGACCCCTATCATACGGGACACAATGATTAAATGATTCTGCTAATGTTGGCTGCTTTATAGCGGGTGTTTATGGGCTGCTGCTGTCTTGTACATCTCGTAGTGAACAAGTGTCCCACTGTGATGCATGCGTCTGTTTGAAATGCTGAAATAAATGAGTCGGTCCGCTGCCTTTAGCTGCAACAGCCTTTAAACAAACTTTGCAGCGGACCATGGTTTGTTTGAGGTCTGGCACTACAGAACCAAGCCACTCATGAGAAAGTCCCTTTTCGGGAACACACTCTTAGCTTGCTGCCATGTTATTGTGTTTGTTCCTCTGTGGAAAGTCAACGCAGGGGGGAGGGCGGAGCCCACTATGAACTACAGGAGACCATGGGGAGCAGTGGCGGAGCAAGTTCAAGAGAAAATGTATTTTATTTTTCGGTAAATCGTCCTGAACCACAATCTCAAATTAATCGTTTTTTTGGCCTTGAAGCCGCCTGTGACACGAGGGCGCAGGGACCGTCTACAAAGTGCAACACTGAAAAGAGATACTACAAAAAATATTCAATAACTTCACTATTATTCAGTGTAGTGTCACCAAAATCACTCCACACATCAGTGGTCTCGTGCTGTTATTGTACAATTTTTGTTTGCTTTGCCATAATTTTGGGGAATGTCTATTGGGAGAAATATTCAATAACACTAATATTCAGTGTAGTGTCACTAAAATCAACTAAGCACAACCCTACTAAAAAAACAGTTTTCTAATGTAACATTAACTTGATATTGGTATTAAAAAATTTTTTAATACATAAACCATGTCTTATTATAAATTAGGATGTTATGTATCAATCTGAAAGGTAAATCATCGAATTTTACTCAATGGCCTTTGTGCCCTGTCATGTGGCCTTGGTGCCCCTAAAAAAAAAAAAAAAAAAGTGAAGGCCAAATGGCCTTGCCCCTAAAATGAAATTCCCACCCTGCCAATGCCACTGCGAGGATCTCGCTGTCTCTCACCATCTGGGCATTACATTACATTGACTCCACTTTCGAGTTACAACATGCCAGTATCAGTGTTGTTTTCGTCAACGATGACGAAATTATTTCGTTGACGCCCCTTTTTTTCATGGCGATAGCGAGACGGTGACGAGATAAACATGGTTCTTTGATGACTAAAACATGACGAGACGTGTGTGAGTTTTCGTTGACGAGACGAGAATGGCCGTAAATGTTAGAGGGTGGTCTGTCAGACGTTCAAAATGCATGACATTTCTGCTGTCTTCTATGTCCGCTTGTTGTTGTAGCCGTAAACTAGGAACGGTCGCTTCTTTCAAATTAAAAGCCCCCCGCTAAGAACCCAGTTCTAAACTCCAATGGGGTGCAATGTAAAGCTCTTATTTTTAAGAACAAATTTGTCTCCACTGTTCACTGCCCAACTTGGAGCTTCACGTCACGTCACATGTTTACGGCTACCCCAGATATATGGACGTATTTTAAATATAATCCATAAGTATTGGAGAGTGCTTCAACTTTGCAACTTTTTTTCCAACATATTTCAACTGTTTTTTTCATGAATTGATGCCCTACTTCTTCATACAAGAGTGTCACACAAGTTGTGAAAATAGCAGATCTACAAGTTCAACACATTGCAACACATTGTGAGCTTGTAGCCCTTATGTACTTCTTGACCTAAATTAATTCAGTGTTTCCGCTACATTCATTTAGGAGTGGCGGCCCGCCACTCCTAAATCCTAGCCGCCGCTCCTTCAAAATTCTTTTTCTTTTTTAAATAAATTGTCGCAAATAAACCACCGCCGCATCATATGTCCACCTTCACAGCAGAGTCCTGCACTGGGTCGGGTGCCGCGAGTGCTGAGGTAAACTAGATAACTATCTTGCTCAGTATCTACTCTGCAGTCAAGTGTCATTTGTTTATGCCGCCACGGCTCCCCGGAGAGCCGGCCCCCGCTGCTGAAAAAAATCCTAGAGGATTTGTTAAAAGACTATACTTCTTATTTTGTTTTGTTTTTCAACTAAAACTGACTAAAACTAGACTAAAACTTTCGTTTTTTCGTCGACTAGAACTGGACTAAAACTATCACATATAGAAATGACTAAAATTTGACTAAAACTAAAAAGCATTTTAGTCCAAAAGACTAAGACTAAATCTAAAACGGCTGCCAAAAACAACACTGGCCAGTATGCGCACAAGTTTCGTGGGTCTCATACAGCAGAGCATGTAAAACAGGCAATCGAGGAGATGCTGAACGTATGTGAAACAGACAAGCAACGTGTCCATGTCATTTTACGTGACAACGTATGCAACAACGGTGATATGGAGGAACCAAGTGCATGCGCTTCAGCTGGCTGTACATGGGGGTCTGCTGTCACAGCGCAGCATCACAGACTGCTAATACAAGGAAGATGGTAGGCGATTGTTGCAATAGCATATGCAGAATAAGAAAAGGCCATATGAAAGTATATACTTTGTTTCAACAAAATAAAAAAACATATTAAGGAAAATATATTAGTTAAGGCTAATCGGGACTCGGTATCAGCAGATATAAAATATAAAAAAGGACTCAGATTGGGATTGGGGTAAAAAGAAAACCTGATCGGGACATCTCTAGTTATGATCAGTGGCTGACAAACAGGTCAGCCGTCTGCAGAACCCTGCTGCTGTACCAGCACCGGCCTGTCTGCTTCACCTAACGAGCCTGGAGACACTGCAACTGCATCAGCCGGTGTTTTTACTGGCAGGGAAACTACATCTTACAATCTGCTCCACTGCTGGCTGTTTAGTTTAACAAACCAACCACAAGGAAAACTTAGCGTCGACCGATTAACACCAGACAACCACTGAACATACTGTTGGGAAATAATAATGTCAGTGGTGCTGAAAAAGATTTTCACAGCCCTGGTCGTTTGCTGGACAACGAGAGAGGGAGATTGGTGGGACTCATGGTCGATGCCTGTTCTCAGCTGTCCTCTAGAGTCACCTCTAGATGCTGTGGTAGCCCTGCTATACATTGTCCAGTCATTATTATTTTGTCCTATGGCTTAGTGTTGCACGGTATACCGCGGTACCCAGCCATTAAAAACAATACTTTTTCACGTTTTGTTAGTACTGGTACTTTATGAACTTTGTGCGACAGTGGGGCATCGTGTCTGTGTGTCCGCATCTTCTCTCTGCCTGCAGCCAGAGTGAGCATGGTTTCTTGGTGACAGTCACAGAGCAGAGCGAGACAGACATGGCTGAATGTTGCATGAGTGCTCCTGCCGACCGTCCTAGGCTTGTTGAAAAAGCAGACGCATTGCCAGACTTACAGTTAATGTAATTTATTTTCATTATTTTTACACTGAATAAAATTGTAGTTGATGTGCTGTTATTTTTTTCTACTACAAGCACTAAGCTTTTAATGGAAAATCAGGTTATTTAATAATCTCTGAGAGCAAACAAGACAAATAACAAAACAAGAAGAGGCTTGTCTTCTTGGATACAGAGATGCTTGAAACCACATTGTCAGCTAAGTTACCTATCAAACTGAATTCATGATAATAATCATGAGAAGAAAAGTATTGAAACACTGAAACATATTTTACAAAAATATATATTTCTATTTTTACTTTTTAAGTTTAAGTGTTTTAATTAGTAAAAAGAAATAAATCATTTAAAGCTAGGGTCTGTAATGTTGTTCAGAAACACATTTTGTTATACTGGGTGAAATGATCCTGCTATACTGAGAGTAGTCAATACATTATGTATTCAGAAAAAGGAACGAAAATAATCAGACCTCTGTGGCAGCTGTAGGACTGAGAAAAAGGTGACCAATCCGTGCCATCCGGCCTGGATAGCATGGATTGGTCAGATGCACGGATTGGTCAGATGCCTTCATGTCTCGTTCTGTCCCTCCTTCCTCCGTGCGCACACGTTACGTTTCACTGATGCCGGAAATATTCAGCACACTCCTCTGCAGAAATACGGAGTTGCAGGAGAAGACGTTCATTTGGTTACAATGGCAGAGAAAATGCAGCCAGCGTTACTTGTAACAGCTCACCCCGCTAAAAAGGCAAGGAAAAGAGGGCTGAGGTAGAAAAGGCTGCCACGAAAAAGGCTCTGGATAAAGAAAGAAGTCGGACCGAGTCAACATTGGTGCAGCGTTTGATTGGTGAAGACAACTGGGGCATGTGAAGGACTTGAAAAGTGATGCAGAGGTTGCTCTCTTTCTGTTGAACAGGTAATTATTTGTTTTGTTTCAGGGGAATTTGTTATTTTCACGAAATATGTAAGGTTTGCCAACTTGGCTATGTTTGTAGCTTGTATTAGCCCAATGCTAACGTTAGCTTCTTTGTGTGTTGTTTTTAGCCATGAGAATGGCTAATGAGTCAGCCCAATTTCCACTGGATAGGGGTCCGCTGTGTTGTGGTTCCGATCGGGTTTTTCTCCGCCGTCCGGCAATCCCCACCGGTTGCGGTTTGAGTCTGCCACGGCACAGTACGGTAGACAGCTGGCCTCACGATGTGTGCTGGTGTCAACACGGAGTGTTTCATTTTGAAAAGTAATGTAAAAAAGGGAAAAGGATGTAGTTTGTTATTTTGGCGCTTGACTTCCTGTCTGCTCCGTGCTAAATTCAGCTGAATTGCTGCGTCTTGCTCCGGCATCTCCTTCTCCCTGCTGAGTCCCACTGCCAGAAGCGCGTTCAAGTTTGTGGGGGAGTGGCTTTAGACGGAGCACTGACGGGATGGGGAGGGGGGGGTGGAACTTAGAGGAGGTGCCACTTTCAAATCTTGCTAGCTCTCCAGGATTGTAGACCCTAGCTTTAAATTTCACATTCTGTCATCTAACATCTTATTCCATTACTTTTGATGTTGTTTTAGTTTTCCGCTGTGGTATCATTTCAGTATTATATATCAGGGTTTCCTCTACATGTAATTGACTGTGGCGCACCGCCATGGCAAAATAAAAGCCGCCACACCTTAAAAATTCAGGCATAAATAAATCCAGTGTTAGAGGAAGTAAATATTTTACCGTCGCCTCCACCGCAGTCTTTGACGTTAACTAGCATGTTGGATATTTAGCTTGATAATTAGCTAGAGGATTAAAATGGTCACTTAGAGCAGAGTCCTGCACGGGTTTTATATTGCAAACCCGCCCGAACCCGCATTACTTATAACCGCATCCGACCCGTTTTCCGACAGTAGCACAAATTACATTCCGTACCCGAGCCAACCCGCTATAAATTGATACCGACGTCAGAAGGAAAATTGGACGGACGCAATTTAAAAAAAAAAAGCCAGCGTGGGGAATGGGAGTTCTGGGAGGGCGCAAGCACGCATTAATGAGCTCATCTGAAATATAAATGCTTATCATTTGTGTCGCCAATAATGACTGATGATAAGTGACGCCTTGAAAATGGCAATCGTAACCCGACCCGCCTCTCCAGTAGGGGTGGTGAAAAAAGTCGATTATTGATTAATCGCGATTATAATATTGCCGATTATGAGTCGATCATTAAATTTCCAAAGATCGATTATTTACATTTTTTAAATTGTAACGCAAACCGGAGACCTCATTTTACTGGCTGTCATACCGAATTTAACCGCAAGGCGGAGCTGCTACCTGTCTGTCATAACAAGACAACGTGTAACTGAGCCGGCGAGGAAGTCTGCTTACCGAGCCGAGGTGAGCGACGTGCGGGCGAGAGGCGATAAAATGGCGCAAGAATTAGCAACAACCGACAACCAGCTAATCCACCCAGCTCCATCTGGCCTTAAAGCGAGTGTGTGGATGCATTTTGGTTTTTATGGAAGGACTTCACAACATATCGACAGAACGTATGTAGTCTGCAAGCTTTGCCACACTAAGCTAAAGTACTGCTTAAAATCCAAATTTAACTGTCAGATAGATCACAAGACGGTTTACAGTCATTAAATGCAACACAAAGTGCTTCACAAAATAAGAACACAACAAAATACAAATATTTCACTGGGCAGCACACATCTCTGCCCGGTGGATCTCAAAACAACATGCGCTGATAATTAAAAGTAATGAACCTATACTGCTTATGGCAGTAGGCAAATTCGCCAAAATGTTGAACTATCATGTCAACCACTCACAAAAGATAGACTAGCTTCAAGTAAGCACTGACATCTGAACTGAATGCTGGTATTGAAACAGGGTGTAGCCAGACTTTGGTTTCTAGGGGGGAATAACCTCTGTCCTCCCCACCACACACACACCCACACTGAGGATCCAGGTGAGGAAAATCCACCCATGATGAGCCATTAGTGCATATGTCTTAGTTCCTTTCCTTTTTGCTCCAACTCTGTCTCAACATTTTTCAGTTCAAGGTAGGGCTGGGCGATATGGCCTCAAATCAACATCACGATATATTGAGCAACTCACCTCGATAACGATAAATGAACGATAAGTAACACCACCACCACCACCACCACCCCCCCCCCCCCGCACCTAAAAAAAAGGAAAAAAAATCCTGTGTATTTACAGAAATGACACTTTAAAGGACTGTAAAACTACATTGTAGTTAAGATTTATTTTATTTATTTAGTAGTTAAGAACAACTGATAGGCACACGATTGAACAGCTGAAAAGCACAGATTACTTGAAATGACAACAACTGAACAAGTTTAAAAGTATAAAATATACAGTCCCTTATAAACAAATTCTAAGCTTCTCGCTTCTCGCTTTTTTTATTTCTTCGAATTGAATCACGTGGTTGTACTGCAGGTGGTGGAAGAGGTTGGATGTAAATAAATAAACATTTTGAGGACTTCAGAATCAGAATCTAAGACATGAGACAAAATAGTAGAGAAGTTGACATTGCTGCTTAATAATATGTTAACCTCTTGAGCATTAGAGAACTTTTTTTACCACTATTTTCTTTATCATTATATATTTTTGATAGACACAGAATCTGTTTCAGAGGTCAGAGGGTCACATGACATGGAAGCTATTGAGAAAAAAAATCAAGATTTCTGCATATTAATATTCATATAAAATAGAGGAAGCACTAAAGTACAATAAACATAGCTGTGTCTCATTCGTCCAGTTTACTAATACAATCTGCTGCTGGAGTCACTGGGCCCCATGTCATGGAAGATATTGAAAGAACTGCAATTATTTTGTATTAATATATTTATGCCAAGTAATTTGATGACAGTCCCTAAATCAGTTTCCAGCGATTCAATGCCATGTTCTGGGAGGTGAGCTGACCGTCTTCCTGCTGCTCACACTGGGTGAACCTCAGTAAAGTTGCGGCTGGACCCGAGTAGAGCTTAGAATCAAGCCCGACCCGAGCCCGTGCACGTTGTGTCCGAGCCCGGCCCGACACATTGAATGTAATTATAAGCCCGAGACCGATTTAAATCCGACAACTGTTTAATACGTGGGCTGTTATAACTGACGTTCTCGACTACAATTGCGAGTTGTTTTAACTACAGAAATCTTAATGAATAATGCAACAAGTGCCTCACTTAATGCACTCGACAAAGCCGACAAATGTTATTATCACGGCCCACGACTTGATTAAAATGGGTCCACACCTCCGACTTTCCTCCAAACTTGCTCAAAGTTAAGCTGTGGCTCAGTGGGTAGAGCGGGTCGTCTAGTGATGATTAGGTCACCAGTTCGAATCCCAGCTCCCCCTAGTTGCATGTCGAAGTGTCCTTGAGCAAGATACTGAACCCCAAATTGCTCCTGATGAGCAGTTGGCGCCTTGCATGGCAGCCTCCGTCATCAGTGTATGAATGTGTGTGTGAATGGGTGAATGTGGCATGTGTTGTACAGCGCTTTGAGCTGTCGTTAGACTGGAAAAGCGCTATAAAAATGCAGACCATTTACCATTCTACTGTTTTTATTTTTTCCTTTACATCTTCATGCTCCATGTTGCACTTAAGCTACACAATCAGTGATGCCGGTAACGCGTTACTAGTTTTGTCATTTTCCTTAGTAAAAAATATATATTTTTGCTTTCTTCTTGCGTCTCGGGGAGTAACGTCACATACGCGAGAAGTCACGTTTCTCAGCATGAGGACACTCACGTGTCAGACCACGCAGAGACACAAATGCAAACAACAATGGAGGGAGGAGAGAGATGCGCGTTTTCTAGCTGGAAACACAGTCATTATTTTGAGTGAATAAAAAACAAAAGACAAATGTTTGATCAATGGACCGCCCGGCCGAAGACGGTGGCCTGTTGCAGCCTTTGAACGCATCATCATTACACAAACTGTCCGACTCACAGCGAGAGTGGGTTCACTTGATTACTAACCTGGCATAGCTGGTGTTGCATCAGCTGGGGGAGTTTGCCATCAAATTAATGTAAAAAAAGCACATCGGTATATGCCGGGGTAGATTAATCAAGTGGACCTAACATGTCCCCTGTCCCTAGTGGATGTTATGCCTATGACACCGAATATACCGACATGGCCAAAATGACGTCGGTTATCGTCGTAAATTTCGGTATAGGTAAATTTTCGGTTTATCGCCCAGGCCTAGTTCAAGGCATTTGTCCTTGTGTCTCCTCCTTAGAGTATTTGACTTGGTGATCATTTGAGCCATGAGTGTCCCTGCTTTGCTTTCAGCTGTCTCAGCAAGGTCATCAGCGTCCTTCTGAAGACACCAGAGCACCTCCGCTTCCAAAGTCGCATTCGAGCCAAATGCTGCTCGCAGGTCGGTGGTCTTCCCCGCTGTCCCGGCTCTGCTGGGGGCAGTCGTTGTCACGGCTCCGCTGTGGCCTAAGTTGGCAGGAGTGGTGGTAGCAGCGGCAGCTGCAGGTGTAGGGGTGACAGCAGATGTTGCGCTGCTGGTCACGGCCAAAAAATTCGACACGGTTAACTGCTGCCTGCCTTTCAACGCCGACTTGTGACTCCCTGACTGCATGTGAGATTTTACCGCATTGACGCCCATTGTGCAAAGTTTGAAGTTTTTTTTGCACACGGTGCAAAATGCCTCTCCGGGTTTACCTTCGACAGGCTTTAACCAGCTTCTAAATTGTTCATCCTCCAACCACTTCTGCTGAAACTTGCATTTCCCCATTTTTCCGTCATTTATTTCCTCGGTTCTTTCGTCACGGCCACAGCATTCACACACACAGTAGCTAGCATTACTCCGGTGTCTCAACTTTGTGCACCGGCCGTAAAAAGGTAGCCGATTAAAAGGTTCCGCCTGTCAACCATTACGCTATACTTCCGATCAAAATTAGATTTAGATGTTTATATAATCAAAATAAATCGTGAAAAACAATGTTTTTATTCAATCAAGTTTTTTTAATGCCTCTGAACAGCGAAGTTCATGCTTTTTCATGCCATTTCATGCCTGAATTTTCACAAAATCCATTTAATGACTTTTCATGCTTTTTAATGACCCGCGGAAACCCTGTACTAGCAACATGAGGGCTCACACGTCGCGCTTCCATCCAGAGGAGGCAGCCTGGGCAAAGGACGAGCAAGAAAATAACCAAGTGTATATCCTACTTCATTGCGAAGGACATGAGACCATACAGCGTGGTGGAAAACACAGGCTTCCGCTACATGGTCCACAGTCTGGAGCCAAGATATGTCATTCCATCCCGGAGCTTTTTCACTCTTAAATCGATTCCAGATCTTTACAAGGAGACAAAGGTTTCCGTGAAAGAATCCCTCACCTCTGCTCACAGGGTAGCGGTAACGTGCGATGCCTGGACATCCAGAGCTACAGTCTCATACGTGACCGTTACAGCTCATTACATTAGCAGTGAATGGAAGCTAATCTCTTACGTACTTCAGACGAGAGCTAT
Organism: Sparus aurata; assembly: GCF_900880675.1. Classification (NCBI taxonomy): domain Eukaryota; kingdom Metazoa; phylum Chordata; class Actinopteri; order Spariformes; family Sparidae; genus Sparus; species Sparus aurata. The sequence goes on from NC_044208.1 coordinate 1,967,049, forward strand.
GGATGATAGCCACACAGGCGCAAATGTGTGTGCATTTCTTAAAACAATGGCGGAGGAGTGGGGAATAGAGAAACACGACCTGGTTCTCGTCACCGATAATGCTTCGAACATGACCCTGGCCGCTGAGCTTGTCAACTTTCTGCATGTCCGGTGTTACGCTCACACCCTCAACATCGCTTGCCAACGAGCCCTGAAGCTGCCCTCTGTAGCCCGACTCTTGGGTAGAGTCAGACGGATCACTGCCTTCTTTCATCGCAGCACCACAGCCAGTCAGGTGTTGGAACAAAAGCAGGCCCTACTTGGTAAGTCAAAGGCTTGAAATTAATAAATAATATAATAATAACATATTAAAATGTTTGCCTCTGCAATCGAAGTAAATTTATTTAAACTGTAGCATAGTAGCATACAAATCAAGCTTTGTATTAACTTCTAGGCTAATTCATCAATAGGCTACGAAAAATTCCATGTAAGTTACTCGTAATGCGCTATTTTCATTTTTTATTTTACCAGAACTGCCTAAACATAAACTGAAAACAGATGCTCCTACAAGATGGAACAGTGGCTTCGATATGGTTGAGAGGTTCCTTAAACAACAGCCAGCTGTCTGCGCTGCGCTCCTCTCTCCTCAAGTAAGTTTATGGGATTTAAAACTTTATTAGATTTAGTATTAATGTCATTAGTGGTTGATAAATGTAATTGTTAGTTAGTCTAATTTGGTGATGCTCAAGCAAATGGCAATTTCTGATCTACATCATTGTGTGAACAACATGAAAGGATGAACCTTAAAGCATACAGTGTTGATTCCTTTATGTTAACTATTCCAATTCCTATTCTCAATTCCCATCATCCTTACAGGAGAGGAAAGATGCACATGACATCTGCACACTGAGTGAGGCAGATGTGTCCGGCGCTGAACACCTGGTGACAGCCCTCAAGCCCATGAAGTTGGCAACCACCACAATGTCTGAGGAGAGCATTCCTACTCTCTCTGTCATTGCCCCATTACATGCACAGCTCCTGGCCAACTTCACCACTGCATCAGAGGATGACCCGATGACCCGTGAAGTCAAGCATGCTATCCGGGCAGATTTAATGAAGAGATATACATCTACAAAAGAGAGACACATACTCCATGCTGCATCTGCCCTTGACCCTCGTTTCAAGGCTCTACCATTTCTTTCAGAGGATGAAAAAATGGAGACCTACAGCAGAATGACTGCAGAGGCTGCATCCCTTGAGGTGGTCTCTCCTTTGATATAAATAATTCTACTACTTTAGAGAATGATCAGTTGTGTGATTGATAGAATGCTCTGTGTTATAAAAATACTGCCAATCAAAAAAATTAATTGAGCAAGTTTTGTTTGAATGTAAAATATAGACTTGGAATGTGAAATTAATTATCAATTATGATGCTGCTTTTGTATTTGTTCAATAATTTTGAAATGTGAATGTTTTAACCTATCTTATTTTACTACTGTTTCCCTATGGCAGGTGGTGAAGCAAGAGGCTCACATGCCTGAGGAGGAAGGTGATAACATGGCTGAGACGCACGATGAAAGTGAGGATGGCGTTGTTGAGGAGTTTCGGGTCCAAGGCCCAGAGCTGGACGAGGCCGGCTCCTCCACCCCCTCCACCTTGAGACCATCTTCACTGACTGTACTACTGGGCCAAACTTTTAATGCTGTCACCACAGTGGAGCCCAAGTCAGTACAAACGAAGGTTGAGGAAGAGGTTCGCAAGTATCTGGAGGCCCCTTCACTTCCTCTCACTGATAACCCCCTTGTGGTGGAGCTCCAACGATCTTGTGTACCCTCGCCTAGTCAAACTTGCCAAACGACACTTGTGTATTCCTGGCACGAGCGTTGCTGCAGAAAGAGTGTTCTCCACTGCGGGGGACATTGTGTCAGCATAATGGAGTATGCTCATTCCACAACATGTGGACCAGCTGGTCTTCCTCCATAAGAATCTGGTTGTTCCAGAGCAATGAATGTTGTTCAGTATCATTTGATCACTCACAAGTTACACAGTGTGTTCTGTTTTATTACTGTGTACAGTTTAGCTAAGCTGAGGCTACACTAAAATGTGTGTAAAGGAAATGAACTTTCCATTCAATTTTGCCATTTAAGTTACCATGATGGTGCAAAAATCTGGTTGTCCTAGACCACTGATTCAGTACTTCATTACTCACAACACAGTGTGTTGTGTTCTGTTTTGTTTGTTACTACAGTATATAAGCTACAGAACGTTGGTTCTATTTCGTATTTCATTTTGCCATTTAAGTTACCATGATGGTGCAAAAATCTGGTTGTTCTAGACCACTGATTCAGTACTTCATTACTAAGAACACAGTGTGTTGTGTTCCGTTTTGTTTGCTACTACAGCATATAAGCTACAGAACGTTGGTTCTATTTCATATTGCCATTTAAGTTACCATGATGGTGCAAAAATCTGGTTGTTCTAGACCCATGATTCAGTACTTAATTACTCAGAACACAGTGTGTTGTGTTCTGTTTTGTTTGCTACTACAGTATATAAGCTACAGAACGTTGGTTCTATTTCTTATTTCATTTTGCCAATTAAGTTACCATGATGGTGCAAAAATCTGGTTGTTCTAGACCACTGATTCAGTACTTCATTACTCAGAACACAGTGTGTTGTGTTCTGTTTTGCTTGCTACTACAGTATATAAGCTACAGAACATTGGTTCCATTTCCTAATTAATTTTGCCATTTAAGTTGCCATGAAGATGCAAGGTATTACACAGCTGTCCTGTGACCACAGAATGTTCCAAAGCATCTGCATCTTTGTTATGTGGAGAATAAAATAAATATATAGAATTTGGACATTTATTCACAAGTGTGGACATTTTTTTAACAGTGAAAGAATACGTTAGTAGTAAGTAAAAAATAATAATTTGGATATTAGTTACACTATACAATATTGAAGGTCCTGTGAGGTGTTACTCAAAAGAGAAGTAAAAATTCAGCAGCTGACTGATGTTAAATGTAAAGATCAATAATCGTTAATAACTGAAAATTGAATCGATAATCGTTAATAATCGAAAATCGGTTTGTAATCGAATCGTGACTTCAATAATCGGAATCGAATCGGGACATCGGGCCGATTAACCACCCCTACTCTCCAGGCGTCCGACCCGATCCGCATCTGTGTCCGACACAGTACATAATTTTTCACCCGTGCAGGACTCTGACTTGGATAACTCCTCTCTTAAAAACAAATAATAAAAATATTTCTTTACAACATGAATCTTCATTCCAAGCCCATGCAGGGGAGTTCATGATGGCTGTGTGAGAGCATTATAACCAGAGGAAAAAAAAAATGAAATTCCCTAATTAGCCTATGACTTAAGTATAAATATTACAGTATGATGACCCAAACTATACCCCCCCCCCCCCCCCCCCCCCCCCCCACGCCACAGTCTCAGAAAATACTGGAGGAAACACTGATATATTATATATAGTATATATACCGAAGTCATAATTTTGGTATTGTGACTGACAACACTACTTTGGCTGCTGTGGCAAACAAATTTCCCCAGTTGTGGGACAATAAAGAAATACTGATTCACTGCCAAAGGCAATTCATGTCAACTTTTACACATGCTTAGGACATCAGAGTTTTTTTTCTTTTCAAGATATTGTCATAAATAATGTATTGTTGACTACTTATCAAGATATTATCAAACTGTAAGTTTGGTATCATTGCATTCCTAGCACACAGACTTAATATTTAACATCTTAAAATGAACTTTTTCAATCGAGATTTATTGTGAAGCAAACAGTTAAACACTCTGATCTGCTACCCCATATCTGGTATGCACATGCTGAATCAGAGCCTACTCTGATGTAAATAAGTAAGAATATATCGAAGCATCTTAAAGCAAAACTCTCGCCAAAAAGCGACCGAGGCTTTATTTGGGATTGAATATGAGTCAAACCTTCGTGTAAAAGCATAATTACAGCGAAAGAGGCACTTTTAAGATTTACCGTAGTTTCGGTTTTGGGCACGTTAATTTTAACTCACGTTAGCTGCTGCATCTCCTGCGCGTCGCCGTCATGGCAGACAAAAAGTGTTGATCCCCGAGTGCGACCTGACAGGCAGGAGAGTAATGGTGAACCGCTCCTCAAGCGTGCCTGTCAGTCGCACTCAGGTATCGACACTTTTTGCCTGCCATGACGGCGACGCGCAGGAGATGCAGCAGCTAACGTGAGTAGTTCAAAAACCTTCTTTTTCATAAACTCTGTGTACACAAACAATGTTCTCAATGCTCTTGTTCATGAGTAGAGACCCTAGTGATGCTATGAGAAAAGTTTCATGTTGTGTCGAGCCTTCGTAGTGTTCTAAAAATAGCGATTTTGATGCTAGCGTGTCATGCCCCTAGCTCTCCCGTTCAAAATGAACGTGCCCAAAAACGAAAATACGGTAAATCTTAAAAGTGCCTCTTTCGCCGTAATTATGCTTTTACACGAAGGTTTGACTCATATTCAATCACAAATAAAGCCTCGGTTGCTTTTTGGCGAGAGTTTCGCTTTAAGTCCTCCACATGACCCTGCTAATAAATTACACACCTGTAATTTGCAGATTAGCCTAAACATTTTCATGCAACTGCCACAACACTGCGTCTCACTTTGTGCTGTACGTGGGCACGGTGGATACATTTCATTTCATCAAATCATGCAGAGCTCTTCAGTGGTAGTCCAGATCCGCCCATATGCACACACATCTCTCTAACCACTGAACTATGTTGATGGCTTCCTGATGGGCATCGCTCTGGGCTGGAGAAGGCTGGCTGTAATTTGTGTTCTATAGAGTATAGCATGCAGCTCTACGTGCCTCCTCTGTGCTCGATTCGGCACGTACACACACGAAATTCATCGCGGGAAAAGCTAACAAACGGTGCCGTACCCTCCTCCTACATCTCCAGTACACCTAGCGTTAGTGTTGACAACAGACTCTGTGGTAATGACTCCAACAACGAAACAGGAGATTCATTTAGCGAGCCTGAGGGCGACGTAACCGCCACAGACGACAAGCCAAATTATTCTCACGTGAACGCGCATGTAGCCAAACACACAAGGCTAAAAGCTCATATTTGGCTAACTGCAGGTACAATTGTTTTGGTCGATCTCGAACCGAGTAACTAGATATTCTTACCACCTCGAACCAATACAGACAGACACACCAATCAACTAGAGATCCATGTCAATGATGTTAACGACACAACCTAACGCTTAACGTTAGCTGACGTTACCTCCTGCAGAAATAACTATCAGCTAGCGTGTAGCTAGATGGACGAGCCCTGTCTCCGTCAGGCTGAGTTGTATTTGTACGCTCTACTTTACCGACTGGCCGAAGTTGGACCACAGCACACGTTCTTATTCTGTAACCGGACGGAAACGAAACATTTCCCTGGATTAGCCAGAAGCCAGGAGAGACCGTTATTGTTAATGCTAGCTGGCTAGCTTGATGGCTAAATATGTTGGGAACATAACTCACCCTACAAAACTCCTGGCAGTACTCAGAGGATGACTGGGTTGGGGAGTCGCCGCTTTCTCCAACCACGACCTCTTGCAGTTGTTGCAACCGTTGTTTAAGTTCCTCAATGGTTTCAGTGTTACCGTTCTCAGGACTACGGTCCTGCTCGGCCTCCTCGTCCGCCATCTTCACACCCAGCTCCTGCGCGTAGCTGCGTATCTTCTTCTTCGGCTTCTGCTTCTTCTTGTTTTACGGCTCCAGCTTATTGGTGCATTACCGCCACCTTCTGCTCAGAAGTTTGGACCACACAATAGACTGGCTACAGTGTTCAGGAAAGGTGCTTCAGGCTCCCTGTCTGATCTCCTCATTTTCAGGGCCCGGGCAGGTCTCGACCTGGGAGGTCCCTATTGTAATTGAAAAAAAAATCTTCTTCTTCTTCTCACCCAAAACTCACCAACTTTGGAATAAACGTCACATCTGGCGAAAATTGTGATACTGCATCGTCATTGGGCGTGGTTGTGACCTGCGGGCTCTGTAGCGCCCCCTATTGTAATGCCCTGGCTCCTACATGCATATACGTGGACGAAATTCGGTGTGCACATTTATCATGAACAGACGCACAAAAACCCCTCTAGGACCGATACCGTCAGGAAGTCATCCATTTTAATGTGAAACATCATTTTTTGAAGATCAGAAGTTATGGAAATCTTTCCTGGTGGGTGTGACGGTGGAAACCATTTTTTTCCTTCGCCGTGAAGCATCAAGGCTTCAACACACAATTTCCCATCTACACAAAATTGCACTTACATGTAGACGGTGTCGCCCTGAATACATCTCAGCATCAATACTAAGTCGGCCATTTTGATTTTGGCCGCCATATTAAAATATTTCCAATCTTCGTACTCTAACGACCTCCTCCTACAGATTTAACACAACAGACTTCACAGTCACTCAGTATCATCCTCAGGCCTTGAAGATGAAAACCTGTTAAAAGATTTCGCCTATACATTGTCCCTGCTGGCCATGGTGGTGTGGTCAATTTCAAATCCTTTGCCATCAAGCATCAAGTCCTTGTAACTTCAACATACAATTCCCCTTCTACACCAAATCTCTCAGGAATGTAGAGGGAGTTGCCCTGAATATATCTGTGCATCAAAACTGTGTCATATTCATAGCGCCACCCACTGGACACAGGAAGTCAGACAAACATTATCAGATTGACATGACGTTTACTGCTTGTTTTCTCGCCATCATGACATGCAAGTAACAGGTGAGCGCGCAATCCGACGGCACCACAGCCCGATGTGCGCGGCGTGCGAGGGCCCATTCATCGCTGCTTGCAGCTTAAATTTTCATCTGTAGATTTTAAAGATGTTTTACACATCGATAAAATATATACCTGGATATACACATGAACAACAAAAATGTGAAAAATGTGCAAAAACCCCCCCTCAGATGGGTTTGATCTCTCCAGAACAAAGGCTTAATTAAAAAGAAAGCCAAAGAAGGAAAACATTTCAAGGCTGAGCAGAGGAAGAGAAAGAAGAAAGAAGACAGAGGATAACATTCCAAACACACGCAGTCATGCATACATACACAAAGTAAATACATACAATTAGAATAACCAGGGTTAGTGGTGGACTGATAATCCATGTGGATAACATTGTGGAGATAGAGACAAACGTTAAACAGCTTTCTTTAATTGTGAAGGTGCTAGATTTGAAATATGTGATGGTCAAACATTTCACTGAACTTAAACCACAACTAGGGGTGGGAATTGATAAGTTGCCACTGTCGATTCTGCTCATCAATCCAATTCCTTATCAATTCTCATATCGATTCCGGAGTTGTTAATTGAGTGGCAAAAAAAGGAGTTCTACACAGTCTTCTGCACCAAAAGCAACCATTTTATTTGTTCCCAAAATGATGTCTGCACAAGACTGTGAACATGAACATATTCAACTCAAACATACTGAACAACACCTTGACAAGATATAGTGTAGAAAGAAAATGTAGTCTAAATAAATTAGTTCGACTGCCTGCGTACGAGTGCTAACTTAGCACTTATACCATGGTCTGGGGGAATACTCAATTCTGATTGGCTGCAGGCTGTCCATTAATCCTTGATATATGGACACCTACTAAGTAGTTCCAGTCAAATGGTCTGTTCACCATTCTAAATGAATGCACTAGCTGGCGTATCAACCTGTCTCTAAAAAAATCTGTATATTTTATTCCAACACTGAGTGCAGTCTGTCAGTCCTTCAGTCCTCCTTATCCTCTGAACACCACAGGATGGCGACTGTAACACACAAGCTGCAGAAAGTGCACTTCCCCTCTAAACTTACTAATACTTTGTATCACATAAGCAAATAATCTCACATCCCGTTCGCTGTTCAACTCTCTACTTCAGGCTGCGGCCACAGTAACGTTACACACGGCCGATCATTTGTTTGTGAAAATCTTGATATTGATATTGGGATAATGACATGACTGGTTAGCTAGCTAGTCTTGTTGTTAAACATACTGTCAAATTATATTTACTGTTTGTCAACCGTACGCAATGTTATTGACTTTGAATCTTGCTAGCATAGCGTTAGCTTTCTGGCTCATTGCTGAGCAGACTAGAATATCTCCCGTTGCCAAGCCATATCTATGGTCCGTCCTATTTACTGGAGGAGTGAACAACGTTTCCGTTGCATAAGAACCTTATGGGAGGGTAATGATTGTTTCAGGTATTAGTCAAACCCTCAGGCATTACCAGGGAAACTAAGTTATGGCTTGTGAAAACCTTTATATTTTGTGTGTAAAACGCATGAAAATATAAATGGTCTTAATTTCTTTTCTTTGGCAAGTGACCATGGTATGTAAGGGATAATGCCCGACAAGCCGTCCTTAATCAGGAATTAATGGACGATGCGGAGGACTCTGCGAAGTCCATTAATTCCTGATTATGGGCTATTCTGTGCTGGGTAGACAGATGTTTTAGCATGTTGCTGGTATTTGCAGCCTTACACGATATTACAGCATTGCACTGATTACACACTGCACAATTCTCATCTTGTTTGATGAAATGCAGCCAGGCCTTAGACCGCTTCCTCCTCTCCATGATGCTGCCTTATGGTTGAAGGTCTGAGTCGTCGCATTACTAGCCATGTTATAAATTCAAACATTAAAGGATTAGACATAAACAACCATAAATTAATTATAAGTCAGCTTGCTGATGATACAACAATCTTTCTTAATAATAAAGAACAAATTCCACTGGCCCTAGATACAATTAAGGGTGTTTTCACATATAGTCCCCTTTAAGCGAACCGAACTCAGTCCTCTGTAGGTGGACCAAAAAGAGGACCAACAGAAAAAGAACTCAGTTCTTTTTGTTTTCACATTGTGAGTTTATTACAAAGAGGACCGGGTTCTCTTTCTGGTCCAGTTCAGCTTTGATGGAGCCTCAGTCCCAGTACAATACATAGCGGTTTCACACTGGCATGGTTCTGGTTGTGGCACTGGTTCGGTTCTGGAGTCTCAGAACCTTGGTGCTGTCTGGCGAACCAGCCCGCTTTCATACAGTTTAAGTGGAACCAAAGTGGGAGGACGTCATTCCGCGTCACACAGGCGGAAGTAAACACAGCAACGGCAAAATGGCAGGTCGTGTGGATTATTTAAGAGCGTTTGTTTTGTTATTGCAGCTATTTGCTCACATCCAACACACCAACATGCACCAACTGATGATGATAAGATGTAGAAGATGATTACGTATAAGGCGAATGGTAAAGAAAAAAGTATATTTATATGTTTAATGTTATAATGGTTATGCAGACGTAGCTAACGTTAGCCTGGCTAACTGTTAGCCTACACTGTACCTAACAAAGCATGGGAAGAAAACATACATTTAATGGAACTTTTAACTCTGCAGGCAATCATAAACGCCATGAGAAGAAGACGGAGGGTGTGGGCACATCCTCGTTCACAGGAGTGGTGGGATGGTGTTGTTCCTGGCTTCAACAACGACATGTTCATTATGAACTTTAGAGTGTCGCGGGAGTCTTTGAACTACATCTGCCGTCGTCTAAGCCCCGTCCTGCAAAGGAAGACCACCAACTACCGTCTGCCCATCCCCGTCAACTAACGGATCGCCATCGCCCTGTGGAGAAACCAACAATGAGTACAGGAGTGTGAGTCACCTTTTTGGCGTTGGTGTTTCAACTGTATGCCATTGTGTGCAGGACTTCTGCTATGCTGTCATCAAGGTGCTGCTTCCTGACCACATCAAGACCCCTGATGCCAGAAAGTTGATGGAGATGGCTACATTTTTTGACAACAGGTGGGGGGCACCTCAATGTGTTGGAGCAATAGACGGCAGCCACATCCCTATTTTAGCACCTGAAATGTTCCCACACGACTTTCATAACAGAAAGGGGTGGCACTCCATCATCTTACAGGGTGTTGTTGATGGCAAGGGTCTGTTCTGGAACGTGTGTGTAGGCTTCCCTGGCAGTGTACATGATGCACGTGTGCTCAGACAGTCCCATTTCTGGGAAATTGTGAATGACGGACAGTTCTTCAAACAGCATACTGTCAATATTGCTGGAAGTGATGTAGGACACTACATAATCGGAGACCCTGCCTACCCACTGCAACCTTGGCTGATGAAGCCTTTTTCTGATACAGGCCGACTGACCCAGGAGCAGCACAACTACAACGCCAGACTCAGCAGTGCCAGGGCAATTGTGGAGACAACCTTTGGGAAATTGAAAGGCCGATGGAGGTGTCTCCTGAAGAGGAATGACTCCCAAGTGGACCTCACCAAGAAGATGGTCCTAGCATGTTGTGTGTTGCACAACATTTGTGAAGAGCATGGTGATCGTTACCTGGAAGGCCCTCCAGTGATGGAGAATGTGCAGCCACCTGTTCGCATGTTACAGGAACATCACCAGGAAGGAGCTGATGTGAGAGCTGCACTGCTCGAATATTTCAACTCTTAACTGATGGACAGATTGTACTGTACAGTATTTGTTTTCCATTATTTTTGTATGCCTTCTCACCTGACCTGAAAATGAGGTCACATTTTGATGTCAGAAAAGTTAATGACACAAGTTATTTACTTTGAGAGTATATTTATTGTTGCACTTTATCAGTTTTCACCTGCTTTATTTATCAGTTATGATGCTGTTGTTAGCACATACTGTAGTTGTTGCTGCATAGTTTCTGTACTCACCTGTCATGAACATGTCAACAGCTGACTGCATCCAACAGAGACCATAATCTCACATTTGTGTAGTTATTGTTGTACTGTTTTTTGTTTTTTTTTATGTTGAGAAAGATGTGGCATTTATGTTCACATTTTTTTTTATTAACAGAAGGTCCTTTTTTATACAGTGCCTTTGTTTCAATGTTTGGCCAGTAGATTCGAGTTTTACTGGCCCCATGTGTAATTTTAGTGGCCCAGCCACAAAAAATGAAAATAACAGTTTTTTTGAAAAAAAAAGAAAAGAAAAAGACTTGTTTATTTATTGAAATTGTTCCCATTTAATTGTTTAGAGAGTCTGTCCCTGAAAAATCAGTATGATCTGGCAATGATGACAAAAAGTAATAGGGGTTTGCGTTATAACGAGTATTAAAATTTCAAAATTGAAATTACAACATGTTTAATATGTTTAGATGTATCATTTCTCTCACTCCTATAATTCTGTTATCATTTTTCAGGTGATTGATGTTCTGAAAGCACTGTACAAACAGTACCATTATTTCACCCGAAGTGGAGGGATCAGTATACCTGGCTGAACCACCGCGACGGCGTATGTGACATTGTTACTGTGATGATAAATGACACTTAAATATTGAATCTGTGTCTATAATAACCACACCCTGACATGTAAATGTGACATCTGTCTTGATTCATTTAATTTAACTTAAAATATGGAAAACTGACTGCATCTCTATGGAGGACCAAACCTGACATAAGTATAAATAAATAAATAAATGCATAAATGCATAAATAAATAAATAAATAAATAAATGCTGAAATAAATGTATAAATAAATAAATGCATAAATAAATACATGCATAAATAAATGAATAAATAAATAAATAAATGCTGAAATAAATGTATAAATAAATAAATAAAAGTATAAATAAAAGAATTAATGCTTTTTATTTATTTAAACATTTCTGTTCACCTACATTTATTTATTTCTGTATTTCTGTTCACCTACATTTATTTATTTCTGTATTTCTGTATTTCTGTTCACCTACATATATTTATTTCTGTATTTCTGTGTCCATGTGTAAATGAGAAGGTAGGAGGTCCTAACCTCAGTCAAGAGCATGATTGGTTACAGGAGTGTGCTCGATGAGGGTCTACTACTTCTGCCTTACTAGCTGCACTGATTCCTGTACACTGTACAGGAATGTTGCTGGCTACCAGCAAGCCCGCTCAGCTAACTGTTAGCTGCAGTTGTTGACATTTGTTCATGTAGCTCTGGTTTAGTTATGAATTTGACTGGCGTTCATTTTAACTTGCGAGGGTCCCAGGTGTTGGTGTTGTGGTTTGAGAATCCCGTCTGGAGAGAGAGGGGTCCTCAGCCATGTCCGCTAACCAGGAAAAACATTCTGCTCATCGCTCCAAGTCATGTATATGTGTATTCTAGACGAGCGCTACAGAGCACAAATCGTCCAAAAGTGCATGTTGTCGGTCTCATATCTTTGTCGTGAATGTCTGTACTCTCAAATAACTCATGGGTGGAACGGGCTGAGGCATTTGTTCATGCCGAGCGGCTCGAGAGCGGAGTGGAGACCCCTTTTAGCTCTTTTGTTAGCTGTTAGCTGCTCGCTGTAGCGCAGCGTCCAGGCTACCTTGTGACACCGGTTACCATCGGGTATTTTTCATTCCGCACTGTTCAAATGGTCGCTTAAAGCCATCGTTCCGAGCCGCATACATCGTTATTAAGCTGAAGCTAAGTCAGTGTGAAAACTGTACACTGTCATACAGCCTGCTGGTCAAACAATCTGCAGAGTACGTTGACATCCAGCCCGAGCTCAGCGTGAGGTCAATCAGCTGTGGCAAATCGTGAGACGTCCAGATCAACCTGTGATACAAACACCAGTAGCGAAAATGGTTCATAGGAAAGCCCAGACATGTATCTCACTCTCGGTGGTAACATGTGTCAACAGTTAACCTGGACGCTACGCTCTTAGCGCTACAGCGAGCAGCTAAAAGCTAACTAGCAGCTAACTGCTAACAGCGGTGTCCATGCCGCTCTCGAGCCGCTCGGCGTGAACAAATGCTTAATACTGTTCCACACATGAGTTGTTTAAGAGTACAGAGATTCACGACAAATATATGAGACCGACAACATGCACTTTTGGACGATTTGTGCTCTGTAGCGCTCGTCTAGCAGTGGTTTGCAAGTCGCAGCCCCGGCTTCTCCGTGTGGATAGAAGTGTTCAAGCCACGTCAAAACGAATACACGTATACATGACTTGGAGCGATGAGCAGAATGTTTTTCCTGGTTAGCGGACATGGCTCTCCAGACAGGATTCTCAAACCACACCACCAGCACATCTGGGACCCTCGCAAGTTAAAATGAACGCCAGTTAACCTGTCACACTGGTCGAGGCCATTAAGCTAACTGGAGCTGTTTACAACGTTACAGAGAGGGAGGCTTGAGATCAGGAATCGTTTGCTTTTGTCTGGCTCTCCGATTTGACCAATCATGCTCTTGACTGAGGTTAGGACCTCCTACCTCCTCATTTACATATGGACACAGAAATACAGAAATAAATATATGTAGGTGAACAGAAATACAGAAATAAATAAATGTAGGTGAACAGAAATAAATAAATGTAGGTGAACAGAAATGTATAAATAAATAAAAAGCATTTATTCTTTTATTTATACTTTTATTTATTTATTTATACTTTTATTTCAGCATTTATTTATTTATTCATTTATTTATGCATGTATTTATTTACGTATTTATTTATTTATACATTTATTTCAGCATTTATTTATTTATTTATGTATTTATTTATGCATTTATGCATTTATTTATTTATTTATACTTATGTCAGGTTTGGTCCTCCATACATCTCTCTTTAAAAGCGAGAAATCTCTGTCTGTCTGTCTGTGTGTGTGTGTGTGTGTGTGTGTGTGTGTGTGTGTTCCTCAAATATCTCTGCGGATCAGGATCAGACTGACCTGAGACTTTCAACATGGCTGCTGCATGGTTCAGTGGTGTGCAACTAAGCATTTGCTTGGACTGCAATGATAATGTGAATAAATCATTTCATAAATGCTTTACAAATTCTGCAAGCATTGTCCACCGGAGCCACCACAGTCACGTGCGCACCAGAGCCAACCACTGCTCACCGTGGCCACGTGCGCACCAGAGCCAATCACTGCAGAGCTCAAGCCCACGACATACCTTAAAAAACAAGCGGATTTATACCTGTAGCGGCGCGAGCTGGACCGGGATTTTGCCGGTGATTGATTGTGGAGTCCAAGTCTTTTCGGGTCTGAGGAGATCCAGAGACGCACGGACAACAAAGTGGGATCGGAATCTGTGGATGTTCGTGTACATGACCCACCGCCCGAGTCGACGGAGCGGACGCACTGGCATGTCCAAAGCCGGATTTAGGGTAAATAATGTCCAACACGCTTTTTCGCAAACATTGCCGTTACGTTTGCTTTATGTCTGGTGCAGGAAGAAACAGTAAAAATGCGCTTTTGTCACAAGCGGATTTATACCTGCAGCAGCGCGAGCTGGACCGGGATTTTTCCGGCGGTTCGGTCCCATTCTGTTCTGTGCATCTAAACTGACTGTTGTGGATTGTAATGAGATTAAACAAGTCCAGACCAAGTCTGTTGGGGTCTGAGCAGATCCGGAGACGCGTGGTCAACAAAGTGGGATCAGAATCTGTGGATGTTCGTGTGTAGCTAGCTGCTAGCCGCTAACCGACCCACACGGCCCACCTCCCGAGTTGACGGAGCGGATGCACCGGCACGTCCAAAACCGGACCTAGGGTAAATAATGTCCGCCACGCTTTTTCGCGAACATTGCCGTTACGTTTGCTTTATGTCTGGTGCAAGAAGAAACAGTAAAAATGTGCTTTTGTCACGAAAGTGTCCAAGCAGCAAGTTTGGTTGTTGAGGAACAGGAAGGGAAGTGGGAGGGACATCGGCGGATGATTGACAGCAGCAGTGATGTGTTGGAGACGGCGACAGAGATAGCGAGTTTTGAGACTTGAGAGATTTGTGACATATAGCGTGTTTGGAGTGTATAGTTAGTGTGTTATGTAGTATTTGGTGTGGTGTGTTTAGTGAGTAGTGGAGTCGTGTTGTGAGGCAAGCCAAGGAGGAGACGGCTGAATGTGGACCTGGCAGGAATGAGCTGAGGAGCCTGAGGCATTGCCTGCATTTAAATGTAAATAGTTACACATAACTTTGTAAATTTCAAACACTTATGCACCAATTTAGTAAACAACAATTTATATTTGCATTATAACTAATGCAATTGGTTCATTAAACATATTTGTGGTTTTCGCAGTAAAAAAACTAACTTTTTCTACTCTGATTTTATGTTATTTTGTGATTTTAGGTCCATAGTATTAATATAGTACCTTAAAATGAAAAAATAACTGTACAGTCACACATGTGAGGTTGTGCTAAAAATAATTACACCAAGTAAGGCAAGGTAAAGTTTTTAAGGTGAAATATAATGGTATAATCAAAAGTAGTCAAAAACAGCCAATTATATCCCTGAGGTCCCACCTTCAAACACAGCCTCTTTTGGCCATCCATGAAAAAGCTACTTAACCTCCCACTTTTCTATAGCAATACATGCTTCCTACGGGCACTGCACTAGTAATATATGAATCAGAAACAGAAATGCTTTACAGCAGCTCCCATTCAAAGTCAAGAATATGCAGAAAAATAGTAGTAATAATAATAATAAACTATTCATATGCTGCATATTTATGCTGCATATATTTACTGCAACTTTACTCTTTTTTTTTACCATTAAATGTCATTTTATACATTATCATATTCTATAATGTTCTGTCATGGAGTACATCACTTCACTGCTAACAGAAAAGAAAGCAGCTCACTGCCAGTTGCAGCTTCTTATCGTGATCTGCAGTCTTTGTTAATTTTTTGTCATGATTGTTATTATTAGTAGGCTACTTAGATTATCAAAAATCACAGTTACATGTCAGGATGTGGTTGTTGTAGACATATTCAATATTTAACTGTCATATATCATCACAGTAACAGCGTTACATAAATTAGCAGCTGTAAACACATAAAAACATTATAAACACATCATGTGGCCCTCTTTAAACGCTGGGTGGAGGTGTATATTTTGGTAAATAACCGAGTCTAATTTATTTTGAAAAAACATCAAGGAAGAAGACGCGACCACTGACACTGCACGTTTTTCCTCTTCGCTTTTTTCACGTGTTGTTCACAGAAGGATGCCAGAGAATTCACAGAGAAGCTGGCGAAGTTTGTGACATTTTCATCCCGGATTTTTGTGAGGAGGGAATTAAACGCCTGTCCCAAATAAACACCTGGTCTGTTAAGTGATTGAAACAAATAAACGCCCGACTATTATTTGGTATTTTACGATAGTTCCCGCATCATCAGCACGAGCTGAACAATAAATCTAACACCGCAAGAGAGGCGGGACTTAAGGCAGAACAGCCAATCATCAGCCAGTCAGTCCCAAAGCCGGTGTCATGTTTGAAGCAGCAACAGGAGAGGGAGGGGGAGAGGAGGCAGCTGCAGCGAGCGCAGACACAGAGAGGCCGGAGAAACTGAGCGACTGTAGTGAGGCGTTTGTGCAAAACTGCGGATAAACGGCAGAAAAAGTGTGTGTGTTGAACACTCTAACCGGGAAAAATGTGGTAAAACACCCACATCCCCCACGGGCGCGACGCCCCTGACCCCTGTCAGCCTGCCGACATACTTCACAATACATTACGCCGCAGTGGTGTTTCAGCCAGGTATACTGATCCCTCCACCTCCTCGGGAGAAATCCCCTTTACCTCCTCTCGGACTCGTAGCACTCCTTCGCCGCCTTCACTCTAAACATTTCCCGCATGCATTCTAGCGAATCACGATTGTCGTACGGGCAGTGACTGGCCAATCAGTGTAATCAGCGATTGGTCAGTCACTGGCCCGGACGGGCCAGTAACTGACCAATCGACATGCCCTGCACCTACTTTTACTGGCCCCGGGCCATCGGGCCATAGGTTATGTCGAACCTTGACATTAATAAATCATCAGAGCCAGCCGCTCCATAATACAAACGTGTCTTACCGTCACGCAGTCATCCATTGTCTACCTCTTCATCCTCCTCTTGCTAATATTCCTCACTGTCCTGTCTTTCTCCCTGGTGTGCTGGTGCTAGCAGTATTAGCGCTAGTGCTAGCTGAAGCTGCACTTGATTTTAAAAACAAATCAGTCGGTTTGCAGCATTTTTCACCGTCAACCAACAGTGCTCTCTGAGATTTCTCTCTTTTTCTCCGCTCCCACCTTGTGTCGCTTGATACCTCGATTCATTTTTTTGCTAGCTTAAACTCAGTCAACTTCCAACTTCCAACAACCACACTCAGACGGTCCACTCGATTCAGTCTTGAAATTCCCAGAAGGCATTGCTTCATTTGAACTTTAGCAAACAACTATTCAAATAAAAAAAATGCAGGTAGATTTGTTTTATTTCAAACCATGCACGTTTTTGAACATCTGAATAAGACATTTCGCTACAAAACAATGCAGAGTGATATAAAAGCTTGTGACTGTAGAAGGTAACCATGACTGTGACATAGAGACTCATATGTGGCATATAAATAGTGATAAGATTGTTTCATTATTTAGTGTATAGGTATAGGAGACATTTGTATTTCCGTTGGCTTTAAAACTTTAATAATGCTTTAAATAGGGGAGAAATGAGTTTGGGACAGCTCTGTCCTTTGACGGTCAGACCGAATAGCCCACGAGGGCAACTGAATCTTCTGGCATCTGCCCAAATTCCAGATTCCCAGTCCGTCACTGCATTTGATTTATCATCTCATCAGATCAACGATCGCGAGAAAATCCACTTACGACCGAAAAACATCCAAAAAACCTTATAATAGATTAGAGATTAGATCAATTTAGGCTATTTGGCCTCTACAGGAAAAATAAAAAACGTCATTATTATTATTTAGTTTAGTAGGCCTATTATTTGTCAGAGTTAACAGGCCGTTTTGTTTGTTTGTTTGCTTTTTTCCCTCTTCTGGGAGATATTCAGGTTTAGAAATGTCCTCCATAGAGGACAAATTTGAACTACTGGTAGTCAGGAGGATAAGTTAGTTTAAATATAACCAGGGGGGATTTACATTGAAATCCAAAGCAATCTTCATAAATCATCATCATCATCACCATCATCATTACAAGAAAGGGGGTCCTTCCCCAAATACTTACTTCCTTTTTTCTTTGCTTGCCTCTGGTCAGGGATTTCTCTCTCCTCAGAAGCAGCTATGGTCATGTCTGCTGGTGGAGGGCTCACTGTTGGTGGTGGTGTCGGATAATTCTGAAGGCAATATTAAATCAGATGAGTCATCAGGCTTAGATATAGCCTGTTTGACACACTGCATACTGTTCTATTATTACTAAAATATCCTTGCTATGTCTTCAGCTGTGCAATTACTAGCCGTTTTTAAACAGCCTCTCCGCATTATCTCCGGAGCGGTGGTTCGCCAATTCTCCGCCGATGGTGATTCACACAGAGCGAAGCATCTCTGCCTTCAGGTGTGTAATTCACACAGAAAGCCGGCGCTGCGGCTCCTACAGAGGCGTGACGGTACACGTCATGTTGATGACGTCGGTGTTTCCCCAGGTGTTCCCCCGTTAATCCAAAATCCGCAGACAGTTTATAATCATATGGATGCTGTTATAATGTGTAGTGATTGAGATCCTGACCCACCAAACATCCTGGAAAGTGACGGAGTTAAGTTTTTCGCGCTAAATTACATAATTATACATAATCACCATCAGTAAACAGGACGCTGTCTGACTCTGGCACTTGCGGGGCGGAGGCTGTTTTCTGGGGGAATTGCTCCCTGAAGTCTCGGTCAGGAGGGCTGACGGTCGCGGTGATTTATTTTCATCACAAACACTCGGTAAGTTAAAGTTTTTTGCCGGTGACAAACGCTGTTTGTTGAGCAGAAATGTGAGGAAGAGTCGGGAGGACAGGCGAGGACGGACAGGAGGGCAGACGCTTCTCCACATACAGCTGTTGTATTTGTTTTCCTCATATAAGTTGCCAAAGACAGTTACAGTTACTACGTTACTTTTGTTCTGTCTTGTAACGTTGCTTTGTGGGGCATTTCTCTGTACTTAGTTGAGTGAAGGACCTGTGTAGTTATCAGACTGTCAGACCGACACGCCCTCGCTCTGCACCTCCGGATTATCCGTTCACACTGGGACGGCTCACCAATGCGGCCCTGATACTACCTCCAGAGGCGGATCAGCGCCGGAGCATAATTTCCCCCCTCTCCGCATCTAAAACTTTCACACAGAGGCGGGTGCGGAGAATTGGCGCAGGATCTCCGCATGCAAACGGCAGTGTGAAAGAGGCTACTGTTTAGATCTCACTGATGCACTACTTACAACCATAATGGTGCATTAATAATGATGCAATAATGTCTATAACAATTAGTATAACTGCAATAATTCATGAATGATGTTCACTGTATAATGTTAATACCATTGGTACTACAGTATCTGCTACATTTAATCGACATAAGTTGGCCTATCTGAACTTATTAATATTTCAAGGAGTGGTGTGTAGTCAACCTACCGCCATCGTTTATGGAAGACCCAGACTCATCAATTGTTGTGGCAGCTGTGGTGGAATTCAGTGCCCCTGTCACCTGGTTAGCTGGTCTGTGACCCATAACGCTGTCCAGCAGCTCGTAAGAATCACCTGTATCGCCACGTCCAGCTCCACTTTTGCTCAAGTCTTTTTTTGTGTCCCTATAGTCCTTCTTTAGCTCTTAAGTTTATTAATTATTTGGTCTGGCGTTCGGGTGAACTCAGCCTTGGCCATCTCTTTCAAAAGTTTGTTGTATAGTTTGCTCTCTCTTGTGGAGGTCTCTAATTTCTCCTGGAATTCAGGTGATGGCCAAATCGCCACCAAACACTTAGTTTCTTCTGCCGACCACTGAACATTTTTCTTCTCCATCGTCTTCTCTGCTTTCTTTCCTTCTCTTCCTGCTTTCTTTCCACCTCCTTCCTGCTTTCCTGCTCGACACGCCCACTGATGATGTCACGGTTCCCAAGGAAAAACCAACTATTTTTAGGTTCCGCTGAGAACCGACTTTTCAGGTTCCGAACCAATTATTTTTTTCAGTCTGAACGGCCGGCCGGTTCAAAGTTGCGTTCGGGAACCAGAACCGTGCCGGAGCCCTGCCAGTGTGAAACCCCTAACAGTGAAAAAGGCGAAGAGAACCAGGTGCGCTTTGTGTTCACAATGCGCAGTTTAGGTGAAGCGTACCGCTGACTTTTAGCGAACCGTACTCCGGTTCGTTTCAAAGTGGTCTGGGTACGGTTGTTGTGTTCACATATGCGCAAAAAATGCTGAGTCATCGGTCTGAGTTCATTTGAAGGGCTGAAAGGGGCCAAGTGTGAAAACACCCTAAGTCTTTTTCTCAAGCCTCCGGTCTGCACCTGAATCTGGACAAATGTGAACTCATGAGTATCCATAGTTGTTCTGATTCTTAACTGTATAATATACCTGTCAAAATGAGATCAAATATCTAGGAATTTAGATAACTAAATGTGCAGACGTTAGTGAAAGAAATAATATTCAAAATACTATTGACAAATGCAAAAAAACTTTAAACAATTGGCTGCAAAGGGATTTAACGCTGTTCGGTAGGACGATGTTAACTAATGTTGAATCATTATCCAGATTAATCCATCCAGCATACTCCCTAGCCATCTCACCAAGAATTATATAGAAAATAAATTAGAAATTAAAAATTTATATTAGAAATTAATAGAACAAATTTCAATTTCATATGGAAAATAAACATCACTACATCAGAAATAGAGACATGATAAATGACTGAGGATGGTGGTATGAAAGCAATTGACTTTGAAATTATGAATGGAATATTAATGATCAAATGGCTCCGATCCTTCTTAAGGAATCATGATGAGATATGGTTGTCGATACCTTCTCTTGTTTTCAACAAAGTGGGAAGTATTGAGTTTCTATTAGTATGTGACTTTGAAATATCCAAACTGCCCATAAAACTGTCCAAATTTCACCAACAGGTTCTGTTAAATTGGAAAATGATGTTCAAACATAATTTCAGCCCCCATAATGTCCCACTGTGGAACAATAGAGTGATATTGAGTCGAGGGAGGTCAATGTTTATGGAGAACTGGATGACGGTTATACACATAATGAATGGAAATGGAAACATACTTGAACTGAATGATTTTAATGCTAAATATAGAACGAGCTGCTCCAATGAGACCTATAAGAAAGTCTCACAGAATATCCCAGAAGTCTCTCCATTCGATAAAGAATAATATTTTGAACATACCAACTCCAAATTTACACAAAGTAGGGATAGATGATCTAGACCTCGTAAATGAACAATTTAATAATAGGTTTTTAAGGCAGTACTTAGTAAACACCTTATTTGCAGGTAGAACAAAAAGCTCACTCACTCTTAGAGAATATAACAAATCTGAAATATCAACTATTCTAACAAAATACTTAAAATTCCCAATTCCCCCAAATTGTAAAGAAGTTAATTTTAAAACCATAAACAACATTTAGACTTCAAATGAATTTATGAAAAGTAGATTTAAATTTGTGGTAGAAAACTGTTACATTTGTAAAACGAATCTGGAAACAACAGAGCACCTGTTTTATAAATGTGAGACTGTCCAAAATCTGGAAATCTCTCCATGACTTCATATCGTCCGGCTCCAGAAACACTGACTTTTGGTCCTATCAAAATATTTGAATAGGAGTAATCCTCAAAGACAAAAAAACTGAGTTCTTAGTGAATAATCTCATTATTATTACAAAATATTACATACACAAGCAGGGTTGGGAGGGTTACTTTAAAAATGTAGTCCGATACAGTTACTAATTACCTGTTAAAAAATGTAGTCAGTAACGTAATCCAAGTACCACAATATTAAAGTAATGTAACTTGATTACTTTAAGTTACTTTTGGATTACCTCAATGCACATGCAATTAAAGACTTCCTCTAAGGAACACATAAAGCAAATTAAATATTTAATTAATTGTAGGGTATGTTATACCCTACAATTAATTAAATATTAATTAATAATTAATATATGAATAGATAACTATTCAGCTGTATTCAAGAATTACATGACATATTACAATAATAATAATAATAATAATAACAATAATGGTAACAGTTATTATTAGTGTTATTGTAACTACTAGGCCTATTTCTAGTAATAGCAGTTGTAAAACACTCCCACATATAGGATGTGTGTCACTTATTTGTCCCCCAGAATTACCCATACAATTTCCTAATATAATCATGCTATTTTAATACCTTGTTGTGATCTAAAGTGTTAGTGACCCATTTCAGTCACTGCAGGTGTTTCAGGCAATTTTGTAACGTACAAGCCTCACTAGGTGGCAGTAGCTACATTTCAAGTGTCTATGGGGCCCTCGCAAGTCAACAAGATTTCCACGATGAAGTCCGTGCAAATGTTTCACAATAAAAGCCTACTAAGCTATTTATGCTGGAGGACTTTCAATTTGAGAGTGACACAGGAAGTGTTGAGTTTGTATTAACAATGTAATGTCTTAATTTTAACAGGGCAAACGGGAGCGAACCAAAACGAGACTTTAAAACTACCAAAAAACCTAAACACGTACCATCCCGGTCACCAGCAGCAGCACCACCCACAGACCCAGTAGTAGTACCTAGTAGCAGCAGCAGCAGCAGTAGTAGAAACAATGATAGTCCGAGTCTGGTTAACAGGCTAACTAATGTTAACTTTAGCTAACAGAATTTCTGTGTAGCTAGCTAACGTTCGCAGTTTCGCTTACCATTAAATGTTTCTTTAAATTGGATGTGGTGTCCTTGGACGATGACAGTGTGTTGCACAGCTGGGAGGCACAGCTTGCACTGTGCAGTGATGTTGTTCCCTCTTACTTCTTTAGAAACAAAGTAATGGCGAAATTTCCACGCAGTAAAAGCATTTTTTTCTCTAGCGCTCGAGTCCATAATGAGCCGCCTGGCTTCACTTGAGAGCAGAGGTCGTTGTGACTGACTTGTCTGAAGTGTAGTAATGTGTGCACGCGTGCATACGGCATTGCCGCATTGGCAAGTGTTAGATTCATTCATTAACATTTATTCATCATTTGTTATCATATATTTTAATTGTAATCCAACCAATAATCCCATTTTTTTTCCAAATGTATCTGTAATCTGATTACGTCTTTTTTTTCTGTAACTGTAACGGAATACAGTTACTGTTTTTTTGTATCCTAATTACGTAACGCCGTTACATGTAGTCCGTTACTCCCCAAGCCTGTACACAAGTGTCGGAATGCCAAATCCCTCCCCTCGTGGCTTGCTCTTAAGAATGAATTCTCCTTGTTACAAAATTGTTTGAAACTCATAAATAATCCCCATGTAAACAAGCTGTACACATGTATAGCAGAATGTAACCTTTCCCAAACCCCTTGTATTTAATTAGTATGAATTTACTTGTCTGTATGATTTTATTTGTATTTGTTTTATCATTTTTTTATGCCCCTCTCACTTGTTCTTTCATTTTTATATTTGTTAGATGTTTACTTTATATTTGTTAGATGTTTACAGTTACAGTTACTATATTGTAAACAATATGCAAAAAACAATTAAGTACTGTATACAATAAAATGTTAAATTAGTTAAGAAATACAATAAAATATTAAGGTAAATAACATAAAATGCTGAGGTATTGTGGAGTAAAAGTAAGTGGAGCATAAGGTGCAAGAGAATAAGGTAAAGGTTTTTTTTTTGCAGTGATAATAATTTAAAGCAAAAAAAATGATTTGTGTGTTTTTGAGTGAGCGTTGTTAAGTCTGATGGCACCAGGTAGGAATGTTTCCTGTGCTGTTCCTTTAGGCATCTGTTGGCATCCTTCGCTTTGATGCCCGCACCCAAGGACACCACAAGCGAAGAAGATAGCTCGCAACAGACTGATAAGCAAGATAGGCAATGTGTAGGGACTGACTGTAAACACAAATGAGATGAATGTACACAGTGTTGCACCTTTTTGCCAAGTAGACTACTATAGTAATATCGCTGTGGGTTGCTGATATATTATACTGACAAACATACATACACGGAGGCAAGAATGTGGTACATGTCCGGTCTTTGCCGGCAACACAACATACATCAGACGGACTCGAGCATTCAATCACATAACCCAGTACTGACATTGATATTCCAACATAGTCGAGCATGGAGTACTCGATCTAATATACCACTCTAGGCACCCCTCAAGGCACATACTGAATAACAACATAAATTGTCCATGAGATTATTCTGTCCCTGGCAGGGCTTCTGCTGTCCTACCCGGACAGCACGGATTGGTCAGATTTTTCTCGGTCCTACAGCTGCCACAGAGGTCCGATTATTTTTGTTCCTTTTTCTGAATACATAATGTATTGACTACTCTCAGGATAGCAGGATCATTTCACCCAGTATAACAAAATGTGTTTCTGAACAGGATTACAGACCCTAGCTTTAATCCATCCACAGGAACATTAGTTAGGAGTGTCTAAATGTTATTATAGGTTTGTACTCGGAGTACTAATCAATTCTATCATTCACAAAATGAATCGTCTGCCTCCATCTGTGGTTACAGTGCTTATTTACTGTTCTCGGGACATAAATAATGGTTTGTCTCCAATCAGCTCTCTAACATCCTCACAGTGTAGTCCATGTCATTGGACAGACAAACTCAGTTCAGTGTCAGAGTGTCAGTGTTAGGAGTAAATTCTCATCACTATGTTCTTTTCCCTGTTTCCCTGTTAGTGAGTGCAGCATCAAACTTAGTATTTAGGTCTGTTTAAGTCTTTTTGGATCGTCAAGCATGTTTTGGATGGGTCTCATTATGTTGAAGTTTACAGGGACAATGCACGAAGAACATTAACCTCATGAAATAAGGCATTTTTATTGTTGCAATGAAATTCTTCAGGAAAGGAGAATGATCATTCAGACGGAGCAAACATTTGAGGGTACAATAACATTTTCCAAATTGAGCATACAGTATGATATTTAGCCAATGCAGTGAAATGTTCTTTAGCATGAATTTAAAGATAGATGCTTTTTGATAATGATTTGTCATCTCAAGTCTGTTTTACCTCCCTCAAAGTGAACAATATGAAGGAATCCTTGCATTTAAAAAGGTACAGTATGCAGTAACTGTTCAACATTCAGTCTATCTGCCATTAACACAATAGGCCCAGTGACAAACTGCCATGGAGAAATCAAGTTTATTCAAATACAGCCACTAAAAAGAAAAACTCTTTCATCTGCACACATAGAGCTGTTTAAATTCTATAAATGGGTAAAAGGTATTCAATTTTCACTCCAGCTGTTTCTAGTGACAGACTGTAGAGAGGCCTCTCAAATAAATGCAGCCTGTAGTTTTAAAATGAGGACAATACACTAATTGGTCACAATTCACTGTTCTCTTATGTCGTGACAGTCGGTCAATGATTCTATCTTTGACATGTATAAGCTTGAGTACATTTTCATAATATATCAGACGCTCTTGTCCAAAGCAACTAACAGTAATTCATACATACACTGTTGGCGTTGGCTGCCATGCAAGGTGCCGACAAGCACATCAAGGGCAGTTTTGGGTTCGACATGTAGACCAGGGGAATCGAACCAGCGACCAACCGATAACTCTACGCTGGTTGTACCCCTGAGCCACAGCCGTGCGGACTCCATTTGAATGTTTTTACTCCATGTATGCAAGCTGCTATGTAATCAGCTCAAAGTGATAGGAATGTATAGCTGAAGCGTGATTGAAGTGCACCATCTAGAGGTCAAAAATGGATACATGGCGTGAAATAGGGACCGTTTCTCCACAGAGAGTGAAGTCCTTCAGAAAAAGTAAGAGGTATTCAGCACTAATTATAATGGAATAAGGAAATGAATCGTAGAATATTTCATAAATTCCTTCAAATAAAGCAAAATGTACTGAGAGATGAAATTAGCTGAAATCTGATGCTGAGGAAGCAAGTTATTAACAAAGATGTAATACAGTGAATGAAATAACTTTGGTGTTTCCTCGTACAAGTGTAAAACAACAGATGGCAGCATTTCTCACCTCAGCTCAAGTCCTGTTTGTTGATATTTATGTACTATATGTCAATTGTTGATACACATTTTGGGGATGTTGAGCAGTTATGGAACATAACTGTGTTCCAGATTGACGGTTGTTATTTAAAGGTAGATCATTTGGAGTGTCCAGATTTTCCCAGAAGACCACTGTTTTTTGCCTTGCTCCTTGTTTCCTCCTGCCATCACAATTATAGTGTATTTATCCAGTTTATGACAGATTGTCATGCCTTTTCTCCCCTTTTAGTTATCAAGTCCTGTTTCCGGCAGTATAGAGCATGGATTCTACTGTGCTGTTGAGCCTCTTCCTCCTATGTGAGTAAAAGGGTGGAGCAGAGAAAGTAATAAAGGATAAGATAAAACATTTTTGAGGAAATGGTCATTGAAAGGCTGACAGACACAGGGCAATAGCATGTACAGACTCTCTGAGTGGAAGGGGCAAAAAAGAAAAAAAAGAATGCAATAAAAAGAAATAAAAACTGATGAATATCAGTTCATGCCCAAGGGACGATTTATGCTGCATTATGTCTTGAGAATTAAAAGTAAAATAAGAAGTAGTTTATATAAAAATGCTGTTGCATTGTACTTTTTTGTCACCACAATGGAGGGAGCAAATCTCTGAAACTCAAAGGTGGCAGGTACGCTGTAACTACATGTATATTATAACATAACCGTGTTTACATGCTAACTCCACAGGGTGGCACGCAGCCTGCATATCAGTCATTTTGAAAGCCATGCAGAGCTCAGGTAAAGTCTCTCATGGCTTTGGAGGAGCTTTGCCGAGGATAAGAAAATAACACTGGTGATGTCATCAAAGATGTTTCAGTTATCCAGTAGTTTCTGATCTTAACCCGCAAACTAAAACTCATCCGACCATTGAAATCAGTCTATGAAAGTCTTTTGGAAAAAACACAACTGGAGAACTGTAGCCCCTTAAAAACAACCTGTGGTAATGGTTCCATGTTTGTCATGATGCACAGGACATTTATTTTATTTATTCCATCTCTTTTATTTTGCCAACATTATTTATTCCATCTCTATTATTTCACCTACTTTATTAATTTGTATCATTACCTCTGTTACTTCAACTGTTTCATGCAATTTATTTTTATCATCCTTAGTATTTGTAAATTGTATTCTTGCTTTGTTTTGTCAAAGCCCTTTGCAAACCATGTTTTTAAAAGTGCTATACAAATAAAGTCATTATTATTATTATTATTATTATTATTATTATTATTATTATTTCTATTAGCTTTAACATTTTCAAGAAAACACATGATCATGAATTTGGGCAGATTTTTTTCTTTAATTAAGACACAGTCGAGGTAGAAAACACAGTTAACAAATAGAAATCTAGTACAAACTGTCCAAACACAAAATAGAACTCATAAAACACTGGACTGCATCTGATGATTTTGTCAGTTGAAGATGTCACATATCACACCCCCACATCCCACATTTTCCTCCCACTTCTGATGTCCAGCATCCAGAGAATTCGGGGTTAGGATGGATGCTATAACAAAAATGTGTACATATATTTATAGGAAATTCAACTTTTTAGATTCAACACTCAGTATAGATAAAGTATGCACTTCTTAAACTAATACAGAAAATTACAGACAATGATGTCTTCAGAAGTCAATCACAGAAACATGTTCATGCATCTAAACCCACTCCTGGAACACACTCTTTCATCAGGAAAAGAAAGTAGAAAGGGGCTAAACTTCAGAATCCTGCTAATACATAATCCCCTTCTCTATTCCCTTTCAACCCCATATTTCACTGTAGAAATCCTGGCCAATCACAGCTGGGCTCTAGGCTGTTGTCACAGTGGCACTTGGATCCAACTGGGCGTCGTCTCCTGTCATCAGAGGGCTTCCTGGCCTATAG
The DNA here is from genome assembly GCF_900880675.1 of Sparus aurata. Classification (NCBI taxonomy): domain Eukaryota; kingdom Metazoa; phylum Chordata; class Actinopteri; order Spariformes; family Sparidae; genus Sparus; species Sparus aurata. Next base: position 1,994,842 of record NC_044208.1, read on the forward strand.
GAGAGCAAGAGAGGGTGGTGAAAAGATGTTTAGGATATGAGTGGATTATGTGGGGTAGCAGGCTGAGGCGCTCACCTCACTGCAGGGTAGGAGGGCTAATCCAATCAGGATTAGGCCAGGTGGTTTCTCTAGAGGCATGAGGTGAGCTGGTTACATACAACTGGGAACTCTGACTGTAGGTTTGAATTAGAGTTAAACTGTTTGAGAAAGCTTCAACTGCAGGTGTCCAAACCCTTTGTGATAAAAGTAGACTGACTAAATCCATACTGCTAATCTCTTCAGTAGCAAAGCTCTGCAATGATATCAATCTTACATGTCATACTGTGTTAGATACAAAATGATACATTGCTAAAGAAACAGCAGACTTCCTATGTGCAGGGATGGATCAACAAAAGAGGCCCTAGATAGATAAAATACTGTTGGGCCTTTACTTATCTTTACCCCTCACCTCACCTGCCCCCTTTGACTGAACCCTTTACATTCAAATTCTCATTTGGACAGAGATCACAGCACACTATTCACGGCAGCTTCATTACAGGCCTTCACTGAGTAAAGACTATAATAGCTTTTAAATTATGATACATTGGAATTTGACAGTTCAGTTCTGTCTCTGCTACTAATTGCCTTGATAAGGTTGGATTTTCTCACAACTGAATATTATGGCATGAAACAAGGATCACATGATCCATGATTCAGTGACAAGATGCCTTATTCATAACACTGGAAAAAAACAAAACAACTTTAGCCCCATTTTCCAAATGAACCAGATTTGTGAGATGTCTGCAAAGAATGCAGATGGTCAGACTCGCTGATGTCATTCACTGATTGAGTTAGGAACCATCTGTGTGGAGGACAAACTAACCTTACTGGGTGCTTAATTACACTAATTACACTCTAATCCAAGGCTTTAAGCTTTCATCTATTTCCATTTTATAATATTGACAAATTCTGTTGACAAATATGGTAAAAGACCTTCAGAAGGATAGAAGCTATAGTCATACTTTCATACAAAATATACACAAATCTGGTACCAGAGTACCGAAAACAAGTCTCCCTTTCTGTGTTGGTGTCTTGCTGCATATTCTTAACAGTTGAATGCAAGCTGCACTCAGGAGTGAACAATTTTCTGTTGAACTGTTTCTTTCTATGGCGCATTAGTGTCAACAATGAGGAGATTCAGGAAGAACCAGTATGTTCGTACATAACTAACTTCCACTTTAAAAAAAACTCAATACAAAATAACAAGCCTTTATTAGAAGAGTGCCCCTGCCTGAGACCTAATACTTTACCTGTGCATACAGAGAACCAGGATGTCTGCCAGATGTGAAGCAACAATAGTTATTGATTAATTAATAAATTATAATTGTAATTTTGACCCTGTATGAGTGACCTGCAATTGGCATTTCTGCATCAGTTGATTATTGACATAATTTTCCTTTTTTTTTTTTAAAGCAGTGCGTTTTGATTGAATGCAGTTGATTATGCTAGCTAGTGCAGTAACGTTTTTAATGTATTTTAAACAGTATTTCATCACTTGAAATGTGGTAGATGATAATCTCTATTTATCTATTTTGACTCTTGTTGTAACCAATGTCTAACATATGAAATGTAAAAAATATTAAGATTGCCATCCATATAAGGACCCTAATCATTATATGGGGGCAACTGTCTTGGATCAAACTACATATGCTGCTGTTGCTGTCAGCAGGCAGCAGCAGATGCTGAATTGCCACTGCAGTAATGGCTGTAGTTGGCAGAACACACACATCTATAGCTGGATTCATCTTTATAGACATCACATTTGCCTAATGGTATATAATAGCTATCTCAATAGCTCAAGTAAAGACTTCAGAAGTCAATTTTCAACAATGTATGCTATTTGCACTTTTGTGCAAAGTACCAAGTTTTTATTTTTATTGTCTATAAATTAAATAGCAATAAAAAGCAGGAGCAAATAAGTAAGGTGCCCACATGTGTACCCACATCTTTGTGATATTGCTTACCTATTTGTCGTAATCAGCTCACTCCCCTTGGCCTGGTTAGAAACTGAATTGCCATCTTTAGAAAATTCCACATGTGAAGTAAAACTAGGCCTTTGTTCTGATTGGGTGCGACGGGTAGAGCTGTCCATTCTTCTCAAGGGTTGCCTGCCTCGGGAGGCCTCTCCCCATGGTCTCGGAAGTACAGAGCTTCCAGAGGAGATGCAGTTCAGAGGGTTTGGCGACTCTTTCAGACAGAAGACTGATCGTGCATCACGAAACGACACAGATGGAACGATTTCTTCAATGTTATCTGTGGCACGTGTCACCGTTCTTGGAGAACCAGGGCTAGACGAGGGCATGGAGGTGGTCATAGGTCTGAACACAGGAGGGCTTGGAAATCTGTGGCACACAGAGGGACAAGATGGTGGCAGGCGGACCCTAGAGACAGGTGGTGCTGTCACAGGCAGACTGCAAGAGGACATCTCTCCCTCACAAAATTCATTGCTTTCACATCTCTGGCCCATTCTGCCTTGGGGGGATGAAAGTCCTCTACTGTGTATCTCTGCAATATTCCTCTTGTCAGGAGATTCTGCTGCATTGCGCAGGTGAATGATCTTACGTGCCTGTTGGTACAGACAACTAGCTTTCTCCACATCTGGATCCAGATCATTTTCTGGTTGCTGTTCTGAATCTTGCCCCCCCATAAAAGCGTCCTGCCTGACAGGAAGAGCAGGCAAGATGCTGATTGGACTTGGCTTCACATTGGCCCTGTTTGGCAGCACTTCCACATTCTGCACAGATGCCTTCAGGCGCTGGAAAACTCCAGTGTTTTGAATTATCACTGGGAGAGTCCGAACTGAACCCTCTTGAGACCTTCCCTGATTTCCTGTTATTCCGTCAGTACTCTGGAAAGAATTGTCCATCAGAACCTCTGGGGGTGGAGGTGGTAGGTTGTCTATATCCAGGTCATCCCTGCTGTCAGGCCAGCTGTTGTTGTTATTGTTGCCATTGATGACTAAACCCCCCTCATTACCATTTACTGTGTCGGAGAACAGAAGGATCCCACTTTTCCTGGGCCTCCTGATATGAGGGGGGATATTAGCAAGGATCTGTCCTGGTCTACCATCAACCCCTTGGCTGAAGGTATTTATCAGCTTTCTGACAGAGTTGTGCTTAGGTGGTTGGGGTGCTAAAATTGGTAAGGAGCAAGGTGATTGATTTGCTTTGAAGGGCCCTTTTTGTGCACCCGCTGATCCACTTAGTGAATGCCGTCTTAGTCCAGCTCTATACAGGTTGTAATGAGGCCCTGCTAATTGTTTGTATGCTCTGATTTCTCTCATCTTTTTCATATGCTGATCTAAGTCCCCCTGGCTTTTTTGTAGCTCCATCATTATGTTAACACATCTGGTCGACGAAGAGTGCTCAGGTTTGATTGCAGCCGTCAGGGGTCGTTTGACTATGGGCTGCTGAGCCTGCATGTAATTTGCACGCATATAGAAAAAAGTTTGACTGGGATCCGGTGGGGAAGAGTTTGACCTCTTTCTTTCAGGCCTATCACCTTCACCTTCATCATCCTTATACTCTTCCTCGTCATCTTCTTCTTCCTCATCCTCCTCTTCATCATCTTCATTATGGCCTATCAGGTTGGATGAATTACTGGGCAAAGCATCAAATGCACAATGAATGTTTATTCCTGACCCACAACTTCCAGATCCAGCACTCCCTCGGTGGTGGCAATGCCTCTCAGACCCTGTCAAACTCTCAATTTCTCCCCCATTTTCTCCCCCGATACCGCTGTCCTCACTGTGCAGTGCTGAATCCTCTGGGTTGGACTTCCTAATGGCTGCCCCCTCTACTCGTGCCAAGACTTGAGTCAGTCTTCGTTCCACTGCCTGCTTGGTCTGCAGCTTCTCAGCCAGTAGCTTAGAAAGAGAAGAAAAATACTCCACTGCCTCCTCAAGAGTTGTGTCTCCCAGTGCCTGGACCGAGCCCCCAACAAGCCTCATTTTCTCTGTTGAGTTCTGGAGCAGTTGCTGTAACAGGTCTGGAGGTAGATCAGGGAGGCTGGCTGCAGCAGTGCTGGGTTTAGCTTGCATAACAGCTGGGCCCATCATCCCAGAAGGCAAGGCCATAAAGTCCCCATGCTCCTTCAACATCAGCTCTCCCTCTTCAGCCATCTCCCCTAGAGCCTGGTTGATCTCCTCAAAGCGCAACACCAAAGCAGACATCATGGGCTGAAGAGACACCTGTGTCTGGGCAGCCTGGTCCAGCAGCCCCAGCAGGGTCTCATATTTGGAGATGTTTGGGTTGAGAAAGGCATAGGCTGCCTGATGAGCCCTCACCATGTTTGGTGGGAAGTCCACCTTTACCTGGAGAATAGAGGACATCTGTCTCTCAGAAGATCCTCTCTTGCCTCTATGTTTCTTTCTTTTCTCCATCTTTTTAATGTTAACTGTTTGAGTGACATTGTTAAATATTTCTTGTGGCATCACATTCACCTCTGTTTCTTTAATTTCGCCAGAATGTTGAGCATCTGTTGTATCGGAGGCCACCAGAGACACTACAGTCTCTTTCATTGGATTTTCTTCTGTGGGAAGTGGAGGTTCATTTTCCTTCTCATCAGTCTTCAAAAATGGGTGCTCCTCCTTTACGGGTCGAGAATCATCACCAGCCTGTGGTACTACAGCCAGAGCAGCCTTCTGAGGTCCAGGGCCCTCTGGCTTTGAAAATAACTTCCCTTTGGATGGAGAGCAACCCATATTTGCATTCAAACTGGATTCAAGAAAAACTTAAAAGTTAACTTCCACAGAAAAAAAATGTGGTCAGGGGAGGAAGGTGAAGTCAAAGTGTAAATCCGTACGTATAGATCGCTGTTCTTGGTTAGACGTAATCCTCTAGAATCCTCCAACAATGGCTAAGGCAATCTTCAGCAACGCTTTCTCCTCAGAATTCTGTGGTTGAACACTGCAGGAAAGATACCTGCAACCTATTGAGGGAACTGACTACCTACCAGGACTTGCAAAGGTAAGGAGCTCTGGACATAAGATGGATTGGGGGGTTTCTTCCCTCTCTCTCCTTCGGCATGCACAGATGGTCATGTTAAGTGCATCAGCACACGCACGCACGCACACACACACACACGCACACGTAAGACTTTAAGCTCATTGGGTTAATCAGAGCCAAGTTTGTCAGGTGGTGTTTTTAACCTCATTCACTGCGCTGTCTAAATTTGCACCTATTGGGTTTACATGTAAGATAAACAACTCTGTCTTACAGAATCACTTACTGTAGATACTATTTGTCTTTAAATGTAAATGGAAAAAATATAGGATTATCCCAATCATCCCAATTATCACACACACACACACACGCACACACACACACACACACACACACACACACACACACACACACACACACACAGTTATGTGACCAGAGCACCTGGCATATATCTAGCCCCTAAAAAACTATATTAGCACACTAACCAGCTGTTTTTATGACAGGCTTAACAGTATCTTTATTTATTCGAGCCCAAAGGTACTAAAAGACACACCCAGCCATACAGAGGTATCCGCTGCTGTACCACCAGACTACAGAGAGGCTTTATCCATCAGGCTGTGATACTGCTCATCTGAACTGAACTCATCTTCAACACTCCACCATCACTAGTTTATTTTTCTGACTTATTTATTATTTATAAATTAATCTGTACAGTTGTTTTGTGTGTGTAGCTTGGAGAATTACAGAAATGTAATACAATTTTCTCATCTCATCTCACCTCAGAGAGAGATAAAACTTTTTTTTGCATAATGAAAATTAATCAAAATTGAATTTTCTGAATATCAAGGTTCATTTATTTTTCAGTCTACAACAAATGGTTGTACAACAAAATGCAAGTTGTTAATTTATGTGACAAAAGACATATTTTTTATGGTTGAGTGAAATTTTCAATCTCCTGGCACTTGAGGGCCCTCACCAGTCTCTGCTGATGTGTTCTCTATGCCTCATTGATAGCATTCTCTGTCAGTGTTGCCTTGTGGCCCGAACAAAAGGCTGCCTTATTGACTCTGGATATTGTGAGTATAGCACTACTTTCACTTTATGACTAGTTAAAAAAATAATTCACTAATCCTTTTCACATCTATGATAAGCCATTAGTGGAAAAACTGCATGCCAAGTTACACAAAATAAATAGTTAATACTAATATATAACTAATTATTTATTATGATTAATTAAATAAATAAATTAAGTCATTAACAGACTGTTTAATGGGCAAAGACACACCTTCTCAAGATGCCAAGACTTACACATAAGACTTTAAGCTCATGAGGTTGATCAGAGCTGAGGTTTCAATTGGTGTTTTTAGCCTCATCCACTGCACTGTTTAAACTGTTGGATTCACATGACAGAAGACTATTTTAAATTTTCAAAATATTTTTCAAGATTCATTTTGGTGTTGATAAAATTCATGTTTACTCTGTTAAAAACAACAACAAAAACTTTTGGCCTTTACTCTTTGCTGGGTGACAGGAGTATTGAGATTTTCTGAGAAAAATACTATTGTAAGATATTGATCTTTTACCTGTCATGTCCTTAGTGGAACATTCCTGTCACACATGACATATCTAGCATTCATTAAGAACAAAACATTTTTTGGACTGGCAGCCTCTAAAATAAACTGCACCTGGACACTTGCCAATTGGTGTCAGGGAGGAAATGCATCCTTTAATGCAATGCAACTTTAATTTCCAAGAGCAACTCATCAAATCCTTCAAGTCATTGCTCAGTGAACACAGAGTTAACATTTAAAACGTGAAAAGGGAAACCCATACTTGTGGTATCCAACAGTTTAAAAAACACAATTCTCTAAAAGCATGTCTATTCATGGAATTTTCTCACAGAGTAGAAAGGAGGACAAGATGAACAGTCTCATATAAGCTTGTGACAAGTGACAAGGGTAAACAATTCAATTTAAGGTCCTAATATTGTGTCAAAGCCTTCTCCAGTCTGCCAGAGTGTTAGCCATTGGCCTGGCACAACTATAAATGTATATTGTAGTATAAGGCTTCTGTGACCAAAGTGTTGATTTCAGACAATGAATGAACGGTTGTGAATGTTAGACAGGCCTTACTGAATTAACAGAATTATAAGAAACTGCACTCTCAGGGGGTAATCACAGCATCACAGGATCCCAGAATGCACAGGAGCCAAGCTCTCTTGTCAGAGCATCTCGGTAATCCTTGCCACCCACACCCAGGTGTGTCACAGTAACACCAATTGGACAACCTGTTGGCCAATACAGCAGAAGGAGCTTAAGCTGCTGGAGGTCTGATGTCTGCTTCATATGTTGTCTGTTAGATTACACTTCAAACACTGTGCAATTTTCAGATCTTTTTTTAAAAAAGTACTTTGCTTGGGTATTTTGGATACACACTCCCTTCTACTTCTAGTCTACTTATTCAAATTCACATGTACTTCACATAACCAGTCATAAAACCTACAGTACACATCAAAACATTTTATTTTGCATTTTGAGATAAACTCAAAGACTTGCATATGAAAAGCTTACGGCAAACTAGATAAAGGATAACTGCTAACTCTTAAGTATCTGGTTCAGCCATCCTACAGCAGAAATGAAACAATAACTCCTGGTGACAATAGCTGCATTGTCTATGACTGTAAACATACAAAATTGGAAATCACTTGAGATGGAAAGATTACAAAGATGACTTCCTGTCATAACCTTTACAAGAAAATGTTTAACTATTTCCTGTAAAACTGATAATACATCAGATATGGAGGGTGGGAAATATTTGCTGGAGGAGATGAGGGCATAGTCAGAAAGAAAATGTCAAGGACAAGACATCAGTTGTGTTTGAGCATGGCCAGTGTGTCTGTGTGTCAGCAGGACAAGCAGCTTCAATACCTGAGTTGGATCAGTAGTGATTGGTTGACACTTGTGTGAAAGGCTCAGGTGGCTCTGCTGTGCTATTCTCAGAGATTCCTCCTCCAGCATTTTCTCTTAGGCTTGCACAACAAGAGAGTTGCACAACTCTGAAGCTGAGTCACCACTGAGGATACATATATTCTCAGTGGTGACTCAGCTTCAGATCTATAGATCATGTCAGGGATATCGGGAGGTATTTATTGGTGGGTGGTGGTAATTGTATACAGAGAGTATGTGGCTGAAGAATAGAGTACAGTCATAAATAATGGATGGCTCTTTTATGATTCAAAATTCTTTCTGCACATTCAGTGCCTCCTAAACAGCACTATGTCTATATTGTCATATCCTATTTTGAATCAGGTGACAGATAATTAGTTTTTGCATGAACTATAAATAGATTTTGAAATTACTACATTATGGTACTATGCTAAAAGAAGTTAAATGTGAGGTTTTGAATACATTTCTCTGTATCATTCAATCATTATTCTGTCCTCCAATAAATCCCTGTATTCATATGAAGGTTTGACAGTTGAGGCAGTTTTTAACATTGACAAATATGTTTAGCCTACAGGATTTTAAAATGTTCCAAACTCCTGCAGCTAGTCTGGTTGGTTGAATGTATGACTGTATATGTTAGGCCTTAAATTAAAGAAAATACTGCTCTTACTGTGTACCTGATCAGCTTATGGTCTTGGCTCATGGTGACTACATAACAAATTGGAAAAACTTGACTCAGAGTGTAATTACTGCCAACTGTGTGTGAAATAATTAATTATTATAATAATTATGTTTATGTTATGACAGTGAACTGGAAGCGGAGTTAAGGTTGGATCAAAAAGAACAATCGCTAATTTAGTAAATCTAATGGTAAGATGACACACTGCACCAGGGCACATGGTAATTGATCAACCGCATTCCCTAAGATGCAAATGTTAGATAAAAGTTACATTTTATCATTAGGGTAACATCCCTGGCCAATCAGATACATGAAGGCCCACATTCCTGGAGGATTCATTTGTAATGAACAAGTTATTTCTATTGTTAAACAACAAATAATAAAATGGTTGTCCTTATCCTGTCTTTGATTAATCTAAACATTGTCCATTGTTTGGCTTCTGTTAAAGGTTGATCTACTGAGTTTGGTTGATAATGATTTAAACACAGTGTGCATTTAATATGAACAATTCACAACTTAACATAACCCTAAGTCTTAAAAAGCATATCTGTTTTAATACATCTTGTAAGTGTATACAATACAAATCTTTCTTAATTAAAGAATAAGACTGTAACTTTCCATCATTTACAGCAAAAAAGGTCTTGCCAAAGATTATCTTTAAAATAGGGCTGGGCGATAAATCATTAAAATTGATGAATTTGAGTTTGTGGTTTAGGACAATTTAAAAAAAATTAAAATCAATTTTCTCTTTAACTTGCTCTGCTCCCCATGGGCTCTGGTAGTTCATAATGGGCTCCGCCCTCCCCCCGCATTTACTTTCCACAGAGAAACAAACACAACAACATGGCAGCAAGCCAAGAGTTCATTCCAAAAAGGCACTGTCTCATCAGTAGTTTGGTTTTTGTTGCAGCAGACCTCGAACAAACCACAAAACCAATTTATTTTAGCATCTCAAACAGATGCATGCATCACAGTGGGATGCTTGTTGTTCACTACAAGATGTACAGGACTGCAGCAGCCCACAAACATCGCTATAAAGCAGCCAACATTAGCAGGATCATTTAATCATTGTGTCCTGTATGAGAAGAAAGGGGCCCAGTGGACAGCTTTTTAGGGATGCAGTCACATTGCATATCACTAAAGATATGGTGTCCGTATATACAGTGGAAAAGCTGGAGGTTCATCCACATGCTTAAAATGTTTTGACCACCGGTTTTTGCTATATAGCCGCAATGGGGCTTGTCTCAAGCCAGAGGTAGGCGACAAGCTTGTCTATCTTGACAAAAATGTGTAAAAAAGACAGCAAACATACACCTCATGTCCTGTACATCTACGAACATGTCTGGTTTACTATGCAATGCATGCAGATGTTAAATTTAGTGTACATATCGCCAAGGGATAAAAAATACTGCTTGTAAACAAACGGTACCTTTTGCAAAAAAGTATTTAATGAAAGTTATGTCAACACTTTATCAATCCCAATAGGGAAACTGATCTGTTTTTATAAAACCATGCACTCTGATATGTAAAATTTATGTTCATGTAACTGAGGTAAGCGTTTCGTGTGTTCCCACAGACAGCGTGTTACAGATGTGCACATAAAACAGACGTGCAAATTTTGCTTGGTAAATGTCACACATTTATTATTATTATTTTGGACTGTGCAGCACTTTTCTGTAGCATGCTAAGTTAAGCTAAAGTAGCATCACAGCTGTTTCTCATGCAGGTGGCTGTGATCTCTTGTTTTTAAAGGTGTGCTTAAGGGAAGCTGTAAAAGAAGTTGCTGTACTCATTTTGATGTGTTTTACACAGGTATGTGGGCTCCCATTATGTTATCCTTTTTTATGCTAATTTGTTTAATAAAATGATGCCAAAGAAGAAATTGCTGCTGATGGGGTGGAGAATATTTGAAAGAGGTGTATTTTGTTTTATTGTACAGTTTTTCTGATGTTATGTTTTATTTAGTAGATAGAAAGCAGTGGCAGTAAATGCAGTCACTCACTCGTTTTCCGGACCCCGTGAGAAGAAGTGTGCTTAAAGAAAGCTGTAAAATAAGTTGCTGTACTCATTTTGATGTTTTTTACACAGAATAAATCCTCCCAGGCAGCAAGGCAGAAATTGTCCGCAAACACAACGCAGAGCCCATAGCAAACCAACGTGTCAGGCCAGACCGGCTGCATTCACAAAAGCATTTTATCAAAAAGGGAGACATTTTTTTCAAGTGAGTTTGAAGGTGCACTGCTTAAGATGGCAGGGCAAATTTGTCTACAATAAAAGCATTAAAATAAAAGCAATGTTTTTAATGATTTCTTTGTCAATTGTAGTTTGTTTTTTAAGAAGGAAAAAAAATCTATTAAAATCGTGAATCGAGTTTGGTGTGAAAAAATCGGAGATTACATTTTTAGGCCATATTGCTCAGACCTACTTTAAAAAGTAAATAGCAGTACAAGTTTTCTACATCAGGCTTTAGAATGATATACTCCGTCTCATTGTCACTTTTGTTCCTAAGCGGGTAAATGGAGGACAGACATGAGTTTTTTCTTTGGACACAGGCACTATGACCAGCTCTGCACCAGCAGGGCGGACTCCACTCAGACTGGCTGAGCTCCCCAGTATGGTTGATGCACTTGATATGGACAACCTACTATTTATTTGTGAGGGTTTGTTCATTCCAGGGATACCTATATCTGTCTCTGTCTCTGAATTAAGACTTGGACTGGAGATGACTCGCCATCTCCCCAGAATCATATCCAGTGTATCAATCTTTGACCCAAAGAGTGCTTCGTAACACTTGGGTAAAAAATGGCAGAAGATGATGCCGTAGCTGGATACTAGAATGGCTGAAGCCTGCACAGGAGTGCCACCTTCATGGTTGGTGATGTACACTGGGACAAAACACACCCATACAAACAAATACATTAGCATGCTAAAAATGATGTAACCGGTTTCACTGAACTCCTGAGGAACCTTCCTGCTTTTGAAGGCCAAGAGGAAGCCAACCAATGCCAGCAGGGCTATGTAGCTTAACATAATGCCAAAGCCTATGTATGTGGCACCTTCGTGACACTGTATTATTTTCTTCATGCTTTGTGTGGATGGTGGAGTTTCATCAACATCAGGAGAATCAAAGATCAGCCAGAGAAGACAGATTACTCCCTGGAGAGTAGTTACGATGATGACAATCACAGGGGGCTTGTAAAGTCTGTGTAGCTGCCTATTTGTCATCCTACCAAAGGGAAGGAAAGCCAGGAAGGTACGATAGGCCTTGACTAGGATGCAGGACACACAAAGGGTGAAGCCCATTGCATACATTAGCTGGCGGGCCCGGCAGAGGTGTACACTGGGCTTGCCCATGAAGCATATCACACTTGCAAAGCTCACTGCCAGACCAGTCATCATCACACAGGACAACCTCACCTCAGCCCTTTTCATTGGTGAGGAATCTTTGTACACCAAAAAGATAGTGAAAATAACCAATAACAGCAGGATGCCAAAGGCTGCGGCTGCCATCATGCTGATTGGATGAGCATCATTCCATCGCAGGTAGGACTCTTGTCTTGGCTTACATCGATCCCAACCCTTGAGAGACCAAGTTCCATTGGGACACTTTTTGCACTCATGAAGATCTGTCAGAGAAGACATGAGGAAATATGGAAATTATGGGTTACTTTGGTCTGTGGCAGGCCACCAAATCTGCTGTCACCAGAGATAAAAGAATGAATGTAACTTTATAAAGAGGCCTGTAAGGTCCTCAATGTGTGTAGTGAAGTGGAAGATAAAATCAGGATGTTAATGAGGCATACCCCAGGCATCTGTATATGTCCCCTCCATACATGGGATGCAGTTGTAACAGCAGGATACGTTCAAGATCTTCTTTACTAAGCCAGGTGTGCAGCGCTCTGAACATCTGGATTGGGGGGTCTGAGAGAACACGATAAGAGAAGCAGTAACTCATCAGTCTGTAGAGGGATAGCCTGTAGATGTTTTAAGGTGCTGAAACACCTACTAGTTCTACTTAGAGATAGAGGGTTATCTAGAACTCTTACTATCATTAAACAACTACAACTTCTCTGCATCTTAGCCTTTGTTTTTATTGACATATGTTGAAAACCAAATCTCAACTTAAACATATACACAGATGGATGGATACAAATAACCAAGCAAAATTCATCTTAAACACCTGTCAAAGACACACAACAAGCACTTAGTGGTTTATATCAATGTGGTGATTTAAACATCATTAGAGCTGTTTGAATGTATGAAGGGAGAATTAAAGAGTCCTCCGAGTAACCAAAGAGAGCAAAGTCTCTAAACTGCTGAAAATATATATATTTTTTATCATAATGGATAAATTAGAATACTGCTCTACGGAATGAGCCCAGAGACACTGCAGCTGCAACGGTGGGTGTTTACCTGTGGGGCAACTATGGATCACAATCCACTGCATCTCAAAGCAACAGCAGAAAACCTCAAGCACAACCCTTTAACACCATAAAACCACTGAACATGTATTGTGAGGATTTGCAAAATATGCTCTGCAATATGTCTGGTAATATGTTCCAAAAAGTAGTCCTAAAAGATTCTTGCCATGACAAGTGGTCTCATATGTGAGATGTTTTCCCTCCACTTGAACAAAAGATGCAAACCGTTCCAGGGACTGTCCAAATAAGGGTCCTTTATGCATTTCAAACTTTTGTCTACCATGTGGCTGAAGTGTTGTTGTGTAATGCTGATATAAAGGCATAGTTATGGCAAAATGGCGTGTATATAGAGATACTAGGGACTACTAGGGACTTTTAGTTGGGGTGACAATCTTCAGTGAAATTTCTGACAGCAGGATTATCACTTGCTAATTCAGTGAGCTAGCAGATGAATGATTAGTACAAGTAAGATGCGAAGTGAAACTTGTTTTGTTCTTTTTTTGATAGGCAGTCAATCAGCCCATTGACTTTTTTACACAGTATTGTTGTGAGTTGCCTGTTTGTCTGGCAACTCATAACAATACAAAATAGGGCAAAAATAGAGGGCTTACCAAGGTTTGGCCAAACTGGCATTATATGCATACATATACTGTAGAAACTCAAAATGCATACTTTACTTCACACTAATTCAACAAGATGTTGTGCAAATAAAAACAAATCCACTTAAGTTGATATTGGTAGCCTTTATCCCCTTCTGTTGAAAAGCAGGGCCTGGATTTAAAAGTCTTTAATCTCTTCATGGTAATAACATGACATACATTTAGAACGGCATGGAGACTAGCACTGAGAAACCTTTAAGAAGTAGGCTACCTGTCTTATATTGTCCTAAAGACAAATTGTGTTTTTTCTACAATTACTTTATCTACTATTATTATTGCTATTATAATTTACAATTATAATATACTGATCATCACCCTTGTATAAACATGCATTTTATGTTGCTGAAATTTTCAGTTGTGGGACTTTACTAATCTTGCAATAACTGTTAAGCAATGTTTATTCACGGCATATTCCATAAATAAGCGTGACATAATTTCCATGCAACACTAGCAATGTCAAATTGTAACACACACAATGCCTCTTGTCATTTAGCCTGCTAATTTGCCAGCTAGCAGTTGGGATAGACAAATTAGCGTTAATGTGTAATGTTAGCCTAAGGTTACTCAAAAATTCTGGACTATGACTTACCTTTCACGTGACTCAAGAGTGTAGACTCTCCTATTGTGAAAAGCTGCACATCCGTTTTTGCAGACTTTGCAGGAGGCTACTTGTCGATTTGTCCCTCATCTTATCCATGGTTTGTATTTGTCATTTTCTAGCCAATTCAAGTCATTACGAATAGCAAGCTCCCACGAGTTGGCATCTCCCACTCACTCATACAGTTACAATGTCAAGCATTTTCAAGCACTTTTTCCAAACTTCAAGCACTTTTGAAACCTTGAAAATACAACATAAAAAGCACAAGGATTTCAAGCATCCATACCGAACCCTGAATTTAGTGAACCACAGGCTTGAGAGACTCATTGCCAGTTTGCTGATACCCCAACATTACTGTAGCTGCCCAATAGTAATCTTTAAATACTAGAAGACACCAGACCACCATCTAGAGTTAGCCTGAATAAATTATTTTGTGATGGTCTATGCTTTTTATAACCCCAAATAAAATGTACAAAGATAACCGTCTTTAGCTTCTTAAGAAAATCAGCAGAGATCATTACTGGCAAATGTTGAAAGAGATAAAGGAAAATTGGTAGAGATACCATCTTAATTTTTTGATTGAGAAAAATGATAATTCGCGTTTTATTAAGTGAAAAACCCCTCGGGTCCAGTGTAAGTTATCTAAAAAACTACGGGTCAGATTCCTGTAGATTCCTGTGGTTTTCATCACTGTTGTGGAAAATTTACAAAAAAAACTTTTGAACCATCCCTGAGGTGACTGCAAACAGTCTCACAATGTTATTCTTTTCTTGTTATTTTCATTGATAATTTATTACTACACTGAATGATGGAAAACACAATATTTATCTTGTTTTGTCTGCCAATCTACAGTGTCACTCCAGACCAGTAGGTGGCAAAAATTTATCCATCTTATTAAAGTATTTCTGATTCTGATTTTGATCTGATTAGCTGGTCCACCAACCACCATCAAAATTTGAATAAGGAAACTTGTTGTGTTGATGAACTACAGTTCACTGTTAACATTGTGTGAAGTTGTGCTTTGCTGTGTGTTTAGCTCCATTAGCTGTTAGCTTCATTAGCCCGCTAAAGCTGCTAAAAGCTTATTGATTCTTCCTGCAGACTTCGATACCAGTTTGTTGTTCAGAATATAGAATTATTGTCCCCCATCGAAAGAGTTTACTGAATCTTTTAGGATTTTAACATGTCACATTTTCACTAGCGCAGACACAGTACTATGGCGAGAGATGCACATGAAATATATATTAAAAAATATGAAAGTTGCTTATGATTATTCAATCATTCCACCAGGTTAAGGTTCTACGGTAAAGAATTATAATCTCACTGTTCTTGGTGACCACTTGACACCTTGCCACACAGTGATTACACTGTCTACTGCAATGATCAAACGTGTGAATGTATGCTGAGTTTGGTGTTCTCTTACTGTGGTATTGGCTGTTGAAAGCCAGGTGAAATTTTTCATATCGACCTGTACGTCTGCACTGATGACATGGTATTTCCCAATCCTTTGAAATCTGCGGTGGTGTCCATCCCTTTTCCACATGATCAGATCATAGCCACTTACAAAATCACCATTTTCATCAAAGGAGTAATTCTGATCGTCACGCCTGAAATTAACCTTCTTCAATTCTTCAAGAAGCTGTAAAGCAAGGGACAGGACGTCAGTTACACTTCTCCTTTTACTAAGATTGGTTGCTATAGCAGATAATTCCAGAAGGTATTATTCATGAGTATTCTAAGGGAAAGAAACACACATTACAGTCTAATTCCTAAAATATGAGTAAAATACAAATTCAAATTTGAATCTCATCTGGAGATGAGATTAATTCTCACCTTCCATGGTGGGAAGTTTATTTCTCCCAAGCATGACAAACTGTTGCACTTCAGTAGGTTTTGGAGAGCATGTGCCACAGCCCACACTGCTACTCTGTTAGGGAGGGCTTTACTTGTGTCCAGCACCTTTAGAAGATAATCATCATTTTGTTCTTGGGGATCTGTAATATTACATGCATTGTCAGCTTTAACTTTCAGCAGGTTGGGTGAGGGGCAATAGGAGGGGGGTTTGTCTGAGAAACATTCTGAGGAGCAGTTGAATCTCAGGTTCTTGTATTCTTCAATGAAGTGGTTGTAGCCTCCTGGGTTTGCTGTAAGATTCTTGAGATACTTATCAAATGATTCACTCTTGCCTGAAACAAAGGTAAAGCCCAAGATGTCCCCAACCTGGTTAATGCCATCCATTTGGGCAAGGGACCGGCTGTTTGACCAGGCATCACTGGCAATCCATGTCCTTGAAGTGTTGGTCCTGATCATTTCCTTAAAGAGGTCCTGCACCCGCTCGGCCTTGAGGATTAGCAGTACTACCTGAGCATCGGATGAGCGGATCTGCCGGGCAACCCGCTTGATGTGTTGACTACTGAGTGAATGATCAAGGTGAGGCATCACCTCTTGGTAGGCCAAGCACACACTATTTGCCTTCGCGTCCGAGAGAAAGCTCTGGAAAGCTGCTCTGCCATAATCGTCATCCCCATACACAACACCAACCCAATTCCAGCCGTAATGGTGCATTATTTTGGCTACTGCTTTGGTCTGATGCTCGTCACTTGGAATATTGCGCATGAAGGATGGGTAGCGCAGTTTGTCACTTAGTTCTGGTGAAGATGATGTGCTGCTCAGCTAAAAGGGAGATGAGATTGTGAAGAATATTAAACACAGAAAAACATAAAATGCAAGCATGATCTTAACTTCAGATTTATAGACTGTGAAGGAACAGAAAAATATGTTTGAAATTCAAAAGGGTTCAGTGGAAAGATTGTTCCAGGATGTGCTTAGCTAGCTTAGCACAATGACAGGAAGCAGGGGCAAACAGCAAGCCTCTGCCAAAAGACTGACCATATGACCTCAATACATCAAAAAATACCTGTGTTTTGAAGAGTTAGAAAACTGCAATTTCATCATGATTAATGTTATTTCATCAAAAGATTGGGGTTAGGGTTGGGAGGTTCTTGAAGACATCTTGGGTGGAGCTAGCTGTTTCCATCTGCTTCTGTTGTTTGTGCTAATCAGAGATAAGCATGTCTTAAGCCTGTAGTGGGCTAATTTCTTCAACAAATGCAGCTTACACATTAAGCTTCACAAAACTATTAAATTACTAAATGTCCACAATTGATGTTCCCAGGAAACCGGATCAGTGTTTACGCTCTCTAGTAGCCCCGAATGTACTTGGTATGCCATCCCATCTACTGACTCTCCAGACAACAAGAAATCAGTACTGAAGTGGTTATTTTGCAAAGGTTTGGCTACTTGGCACCCTTGGGCTGGGTCACCAAATAGGACCACAAGTTGCACAGCTAACTGAGTTACAGCAGCTACAATCCTGAAGACAGGATTTTACTTTATACTCTGTTTGACCACAATGTGCATAGCAATAGCAGAGGGAACTAAACTAAAGATCCGTAACTACATATTTAGTCAGCATAGCATATACCGAATACTAAATCCCCTCTGGTCCCCATCTTGGTTACAATGTTTGAGTGAACTATAGATAACTGCATACTCAGGGCTGCCAAGTTTTACCAAGTTTTACCAAACGTTTGAAGTGAGACTTTGGGGGAAGGGACTTTCGGTCGCTGATGAAAATGTTGGGGCCATGTGAAGCCAGATTTAGAGATATATCTAATTTTCAATTAACATTGGGATTAGACTGCTGTGATGTCATTATTTGGTCAAAACCAACAATATTTACTCATTTTCTCACTGACCTCCATGCCAACTACTTTTCCTGCCCTGTTGGCCTCTGCCTGCTCTCTGCCTCTCTGTCTTTACTCTGAAAATACCAGTGAACATGCAATAATATTATTAGTAAATCAGTGACTAGAAAGATGTTCATACACATAGTTTACATTAAGATTAGACTGTTGTTATGTCATTATTCAGTCCTAGTCTGTCATTATTCAGGCAGTACCTCCCCTGCCCAATTATTTTTGCAATTTAAAGTTTAACAGTTTCCTGCAATGGTGCATATTGTTCATAATGGACCAGCATAAGAAGAAATGAAAACATCGTAAAATCTGGTAAAGCAGGAAAGATTTGGACAAATTAACACTGCCCAGAATGAAGGCAGGTCTTCGTGCTTCTTCCATGACATGTTTGAAACAGATAAAACAAACTAGCTTCTGTCCTGTAAATCCCCTTAGTTCTTAGTATTAATGAGCTCACAAGCAAATGAGTGATTTCTGTTTTAAAACCAGTCTGACACTCTAATGAAAAATAACTCACCATATACGTTAGCTATTTTTACTTTGTTTCAAAATGTACTGGTTTGGAATGACAATCTGCATATGTATGTTAGAGGTTTTGACATCCCACCCTTATAACCTTCTTCACTACTGTCAATCTCTGTTTCATTAAAGTCAGTAGATGTCTTGTTTTTACATTCATTAACAAGATCTATAATTTCTTTCTCTTCCACTGCTGTAACAAACAGGTCTGGGATTCCTTTCTATATAATAATCATTAATTTCCTCAGTTGTCATTAATGGATCAGTATTTCACATGTATTTATTTTCTGCCCCTTTAGTTCTCTCTCTTATGGAATCTTGTATAGTGTATTTTTCTTCTTGCAGGCATTTTGTAATCTCCTAGTGATCTATGGATGATCTCTTTATTTATGTTCTCTGCAGTATTGTTTAATGGGACAATTTGAATCATATAATGATCTCAGTATTCTTAAGAACGATTCACATGCACTATCAATATCATTTTCCATATATAATATTTACCAAATTTTTTGCCAGTAAATTGTGTCATAGTGTGCTCATTAATTCTTCTGTCCTCATTCCTCTATGTAGTGGTTTCTTGTCCGGGTGATCTTTTTTGTGTTTAATGTCATAGACAGTAAAAACTGGTAGATGGTCACTGATATCGTTGGTCAATAGTCCTAGTCATTAGTGAATATGTCATCTGTTGAATTGACACAGTGGGATATTACTCTACTGGGTTTGGTCATTTTAGGAAATAGTGTCATTCTGTACATAGAGTTGCTTAATTCTTCAGCCACTGTTTGTTTATTTGGATTCAAAATATCAAGTTTTGAATCCCCACAAATGAAAAATACTTTCCGACTTATTTTTGAAAACATTTCCTCAATCCAGTCCCTTAAAGATTCAATAGACCCTGAGTCTATTCAGGAAATGCTTTTTTCCTCCTGAAATGTAACAGCATGACTCGCCCTACTCTGCCTCTGATTAGTTGTTCTCTTTGCCTCTCGTTGGGTTGGTTAGATTAAAGCATGAGGACTGATGATTGTTTAGGTAAATATCTATGTAAGCCAATCAGAGGCAGAACAGGGCTGCGAGTGTAGCAAGCAGCAAGTGAGGAAATATATTCAATTATTAGAGGGGATAAAATAAAAATTTTAATTTATGATTCTCAACATGTGAAATATGAGGATTAGCATGTAACCGTGTGAAGACGCTTAATTGCATGAGACTCATGGTCAATGTGTGAGACTTGGCAGCTCTGGCATACTTGTGGATAAAACTGTCACTAATGCTAATGTAGCTCCTCAGGAATGTAAGCTGTTATTTTTCTAATTTTGACAAACTAACCTGTGAAAACACATTAGTTAATGTTGTACGGAATATGGCTGTTGGTAGCTGTTGTTGATTCCGTTCAATCATTCCAAATTGTAATTTTATGTTACTGTTAGTGCAGAAGCAGGCTACATTGTAAATACAGATAGGATCCCTTGTATTCAGCACCTGAAAGACCCGTTAGACAATGGCCCATTAAGTTAACAAAAAGGTCCAATGCAAAGCAGTAGGTAGGTAGAAAGTAGATATGTGGTCACAGTAGCCCTCCTGGCCCAGCCCTGCTGCTGCTGTCTGCAACAGACACACAGAACGTGAAGAAATAAAACATGTAATTGTATTTGACTGACGATTGAGAGGAAAACCCCTCTACCCCACTTACTACATTTCACAAGCTCATACAAGGTCTTACTTGTGTGTGAAAGGAAACCTTTAAGTGACTGAAAGCAGCCTCTCTAATCATTAAAGCACAGTGTACAGGCATTGTGAATCTGCCTACGAAGGTGCATCTTACGATATGAATGCTGAGCCCTCTCTGTTGCAGGTCAAACACTGTAACATTGATTCAAGGGCCCATTGACATGTATTACTGCAAATGCTTCCTGCTGCTTTGAGATCACCCAGCAAGGCAACTGATTTGATCTGGCACACCTCATTTTAAGACTGTCTGTCTGTCTGTCTGTCAGTAGTAGTGTATGTGCTGATCAGATAGAATGTGTGACTTACTAGAGGGACCATGTAGACATTCAACAATCTGGCCACAGCGATGGATACCTCAGAGTACAACGCTCCTAAAATAATCTTGACTCTGGGTCTGAAGTCGGTGTAGTCACACTTCATATTTAGAGACCCATTAACTGCGAGCATGTGCCCCACACTCTGCAATGCTTTGCTAGCATATGAGCATGTGTCACACATCAAATATCCAAGACGCACTCCAGGGAGGAAATTAGCTCCGTTTATCTCCTCAATTTCATGGACTGCAGCCAAGGACATCATAAATGACTCCAGATCAAAGCTGAGAAGGGACAGTGAAACAGCAAAAACAAATATAGTTATAAATAACACATTCTGGTTTGAGATGTTTCATTTCATAGAGGATGTCTACAAAAGAATCACATTCAAAAGTAGGGCACACAATGCAGGGAAACCTTGAGATGAAATTACTGAGAAGAAGAAATATTTATTTTAATCTTCAGAGTCCACACTGTAAACCCCAATCCATCCATAACACAAAATTTTATTGTAAAGTCTACACAAATCCTCAGGACTGTCAAAATGACATAAAAACGTTATGTTCACTTGACACAAATACTCATCCCTTGTGAACACAACATAATGTATTTATGTTTAGACAGCAATTTTTGATTTTTGAGTTAATTTCACTTAAATCTATAAAGCTGAAGTAGCCTATTTAGTTCAAGGCCAATTAACAACACATACTTTGTGCACTTAGCATATATTTTGATAGTTGAATGATCTAAAAAACTGGTTGTAAAAATATGCACTCAATGTTTTTATGTTCATATGACAAGCAGTCACTTTCTTGATCAATAAAATGAAAAATGTGTGTTCACTTTACATAACAAAAACATGTAATATCAACAAGAGTTGCACAGTTATGCTGAACACAAAAATGTTTTGCTTAACATAACATAACACCATAACTTAACATAAAACTGACACCATTTTCTGTGTTTTTACCAACTTATTATTTTTATAGTACACATAATTTAGTAAAAATTTGTCAAAGCAACATTAAATTTAAAGGTTGAGTACAACTTCCATTTCTTTGTTTGTGTAACTTAAAATCTTTGAGTCGAAACAAAACCTAAATTTGTGTTATACTGTTTACATCAATACAACTTAGATATGTAATGCTGAACTGGCATATATTGTTAAGCTCAATGGACAGCATAGAAATTGTGCACTATGTAGACATTAATAGTTGTTTGAACTTACAAATTGGTGTAAAAATATACTCAGTTGTTTGTTTCTTTGACAAGTAGTCACTTTCTTGACTACATAATTACAACAAGAGTTGCACAGTTACGTTTTCTGTATTAACATAAAACTGCCACAATTTTCTGTTTCTACCGACTTATTATTTTCTCACAAACAAAACCTAAATTTGTGTTACAGTGTTTATGGCAACATATTTAATGTCAAAATAATGTATATTGTAAACAACAAATTGTGCACAGACCATACACTTTAATGGTTCATTGGACTTGAAACATTTTTTAAAGCCACTTGTATTTGTATCACACTATGTATTTAGGTTGACTGTCACTTATATTCCTATATTAATGTAACAAAAATACTTAAGTGGCAATAAATACTAAACTCATTTTAAGCATTCGGTATCTTTAGAGTGTTATTTTAAAGATCCCCATTAGAATAAGATATTAGTATTACGGATTTGTATTTGTCATAACTGACAACTTTTTGGTACACAACATGCTAGTTTTGCTGCTATACATATGTATATATATATATACATATATATATTTATATATATATATATATATATATATATATATATTTATATCTATATATACATATATATATATATATATATATATATATATATACATATATATAAATGTATATATGTATATATGTATATATTTATGTGTATATATATATGTATATATGTATGTATATATGTATATATATATGTATATATATATATATCTGTATATGTATGTATGTATGTATGTATGTACATATATATATATATATTTACTGTATATATATATATACATATATATACATAACTATCAGATGAATACATCCTCTGCAAGAGACAAGCTTGACAAGGGTCTTGATCCCCGGTCGTCTGCATGCAACACGGCAGCAGTTCACTGCTCTATTCCCTCATCCTACATGTTTCGGTTGACTACTATTTTAAACATCTCAGACTGAATAATTTCTGAAGGAGATTAATATGAGAAAAAGGCCAGCAAAGTTCCCATAGCATCAGGTAGGAAAAAAATTGCAGACTTCCTGTTGGACTGAGGGTATGGGTCCAAGAGGATTTTTTGTGCGGCAGGTCACAATACATATGCAAACTGATTTCTGTTGATGTAGGCGGCGCATTAGAGCAGGGGGTGCTATAGAGTCACCTGGCCACACCTACACCCAATTAAGTTGAAGTCTATGCACTAATTTTATGATCTGTTGTCTTGTTGTTGAATGATGATGTTTATCGTGCAGCTGAGAAACTGAATTTCCCTCGGGATAAATAAAGTATTTATCTATCTAAGTATCGAAAATCTTGCCACATGTAACGTATATCCCAAGTTTGGTGAGTTTGTTTTGGGGTATGTTCATATGGAGGACCAAACCTGACATAAGTATAAATAAATAAATAAATGAATAAATGCATAAATGCATAAATGCATAAATAAATACATAAATAAATAAATAAATGCTGAAAAAAAAGGAAAAATAAATAAATGCATAAATAAATACATGCATAAATAAATGAATAAATAAATAAATGCTGAAATAAATGTATGAATAAATAAATAAAAGTACAAATAAAAGAATAAATGCGTTTTATTTATTTATACATTTCTGTTCACCTACATTTATTTATTTCTGTTCACCTACATTTATCTATTTCTGTATTTCTGTTCACCTACATATATTTATTTCTGTATTTCTGTGTCCATATGTAAATGAGGAGGTAGGAGGTCCTAACCTCAGTCAAGAGCATGATTGGTCAAATCGGAGAGCCAGACAAAAGCAAACGATTCCTGATCTCAAGCCTCCCTCTCTGTAACGTTGTAAACAGCTCCAGTTAGCTTAATGGCCTCGACCAGTGTGACAGGTTAACTGGCGTTCATTTTAACTTGCGAGGGTCCCAGATGTGCTGGTGGTGTGGTTTGAGAATCCTGTCTGGAGAGCCATGTCCGCTAACCAGGAAAAACATTCTGCTCATCGCTCCAAGTCATGTATACGTGTATTCGTTTTGACGTGGCTTGAACACTTCTATCCACACGGAGAAGCCGGGGCTGCGACTTGCAAACCACTGCTAGACGAGCGCTACAGAGCACAAATCGTCCAAAAGTGCATGTTGTCGGTCTCATATATTTTTCGTGAATCTCTGTACTCTTAAACAACTCATGTGTGGAACAGTATTAAGCATTTGTTCACGCCGAGCGGCTCGAGAGCGGCGTGAACACTGCTGTTAGCAGTTAGCTGCTAGTTAGCTTTTAGCTGCTCGCTGTAGCGCTAAGAGCGTAGCGTCCAGGTTAACTGTTGACACGTTACCACCGAGAGTGAGATACATGTCTGGGCTTTCCTATGAACCATTTTCGCTACTGGTGTTTGTATCACAGGTTGATCTGGACGTCTCACGATTTGCCACAGCTGATTGACCTCACGCTGAGCTCGGGCTGGATGTCAATGTACTCTGCAGACTGTTTGACCAGCAGGCTGTATGACAGTGTACAGTTTTCACACTGACTTAGCTTCAGCTTAATAACGATGTATGCGGCTCGGAACGATGGCTTTAAGCGACCATTTGAACAGTGCGGAATGAAAAATACCCGATGGTAACCGGTGTCACAAGGTAGCCTGGACGCTGCGCTACAGCGAGCAGCTAACAGCTAACACAAGAGCTAAAAGGGGTCTCCACTCCGCTCTCGAGCCACTCGGCGTGAACAAATGCCTCAGCCTGTTCCACCCATGAGTTATTTGAGAGTACAGACATTAACGACAAAGATATGAGACCGACAACATGCACTTTTGGACGACTCGTGCTCTGTAGCGCTCGTCTAGAATACACATATACATGACTTGGAGCGATGAGCAGAATGTTTTTCCTGGTTAGCGGACATGGCTGAGGACCCCTCTCTCTCCAGACAGGATTCTCAAACCACACCACCAGCACACCTGGGACCCTCGCAAGTTAAAATGAACGCCAGTCAAATTCATAAGTAAACCAGAGCTACATGAACAAATGTCAACAACTGCAGCTAACAGTTTGCTGAGCGGGCTTGCTGGTAGCCAGCAACATTCCTGTACAGTGTACAGGAATCAGCAGCGCTGCTAGTAAGGCAGAAGTAGTAGACCCTCATCGAGCACACTCCTGTAACCAATCATGCTCTTGACTGAGGTTAGGACCTCCTACCTCCTCATTTACATATGGACACAGAAATACAGAAATAAATATATGTAGGTGAACAGAAATACAGAAATACAGAAATAAATAAATGTAGGTGAACAGAAATACAGAAATAAATAAATGTAGGTGAACAGAAATGTATAAATAAATAAAAAGCATTTATTCTTTTATTTATACTTTTATTTATTTATTTATACATTTATTTCAGCATTTATTTATTTATTTATGTATTTATTTATGCATGTATTTATTTATGCATTTATTTATTTATTTATGTATTTATTTATGCATTTATTTATTTATTTATTTATTTATACTTTTGTCAGGTTTGGTCCTCCATATGTTCAGACCTCCAATACTGGGCTTAAAGTGGTGGAATAAAAGAAAAATAATCCTAGCAATTCCAATAGGGCCTCACACTGGTCAGTCAGTAAAAATGAGATCATAGCAATGACTTAAACGACTTTAACTACCATCTCACAATACAAAAATGCTAAAAGCTAAAGCTTCTACTTAAGCAAATGTATATACATTTGCCATCTTTGTTTCTTTTATTTATACATTTAAACATTATTTACCCCTAACCATTTACTTTCACACTATTAAAAGTGCTGGATGGATGGATGGTTTTTCTATTAAAGAAAGATAGTTCAGTGCACCTCATTTACATGGGAAAGGAAAAAAAAAACAGAGTAACACATACAGGTAGCATCTGATGCAGCAAATATATCATTTGTTATACTCACTCCGAGCAAAGAAAGCCTTCAGGTCTTATCCGTTCATGAAGAGATTTCACTTTATGATGACATGGCAAAAGTATACCTATCACGATGTCCCCGGGTGCCCAGGCCCCGCATGCATGCTGAGCAGAGTCATACCCAACTACATGAGCTTGAATTCTGGTCAGCATTGTGAGAGCTAAAAGGAGGCTGGACAGCAGGCAACACTTGTGCATCTTGAACAGCGAGAGTGAAAAAAACACTTCAGGGTTTCTGCAGAAGCATTTTGTACTCTCTCAGGTCACATCTGGGAGGTGCTAGATACAGTTCAGGCAAGAAACCTGTTTTAAAGCGGAACTGACATGACTTTGTCATGCATCAGTGTCATCCTCCAGGCATTTCCCACTCTGACAGGTGCTGGCATGAGGAAGTAAAGCGTCAAAGACACTAACCAACACAATGGTTGGATAGAATAATGAAGAATACCGAATACTGTTCTGGAACCATCAGAGGTCCTTGAGCATGTGTCTTGAACCGATCAATCAAGAAATGCTGGTTTTCATTTGCCCCCTACGATCAAAAAAACAATTGAATTGTTCCTGCATGACTCTGTTTATTGAACTGGTCTGCTCTGTGGTTGGTGTGACAGCCCAAGTTTTAAGTGTTTTTGTTGGTATCTGCTTCACTGTTGTTTGACCAGAATGCAAAATCAAGCAGAACAAGAAAGTGTACAGGGTAAAGACAGTATTCCACAGAGTGCTGTGGAAGTACTCTTTTAATCAATAATTAACATAATTTTTTTACTTCACTGCGAACTACTACTTCTAAATAGTTCTAAATATACTATTAAATACAGTTTTTGTTATTCAAATTTATCCAGATTAATTGAATGCTTACAGATCAAACAAACAGCAGTTTTTGCAGTGAGAGGAATCTTTTTTGTGTTATTTTCGAAAGTAAACACTTACTGCTTATGAGCCCTCCTCCCACTGCGCACAGACATGTCCAAAAGACGTCAAGACAAGCCCCAAAAAGAGAATGGTTTTGGACACAGACAGTTGCTCATCTTATGCTTCCTGACTCATTCTTCTCTAGTTTTGTGTTCTGCTGGTGTCCTTTTCAATTTTGGTAGCATTGGGTGGTACCTGCAGCCCAGGTAGTCCAGCTCCTCCAGGATGCAGTTGCCAGAAGGTTTGCTGTCTCTCCCAGCACAAGAACGGAAGAGATACCAGGAGAAGACTGGCCATTACACGAGGAATGTAAATGTAAATATTTGTAAAATATTAAGAATTAAAGTTGTAGTCTGTAACAATTTTGTTGTATTTGCTAAAATTGTCATTATGATCTGATAGTAGAATAAGATACAGGTCAGCTGTATAAAAATCCACTGTCTGTGTGTCCACCCAAATTAGGATAAATATCGGAGCGTCATTTTTGAGGTGGAGGGAGCTGCGGGATTTGTAAGGACTTTTCTGCTGGACAACTAAGGAGCCCTGCTTAATATATGTTTATTTCTATTTCATAAACACAAGGCTAAGATGGCAGTGGTCACAGTAAGACTCGCAATAAGGCATATCGCCTTACTATGTTGCAGTTGAGCTACATAGCGTGTTGGTAAATCAGGCTTGTTAGCTTGCATGCTAACTCCAGTGTTTGTCTTTATGGCTACTGGTTAGCAAAAGTGTCTTTCAAGTGACGGGGCAGTTATAACTTTAGTTTGTGTTCAGTACGCTCTGAAGTGGTTTAATTTGTTTAGAGAAATAATGTTACTCATGCTTCAGAAAGGCAGCATGGCTAAAATGTTGCACCAGTAATGATTACCTGGTAACTTTGTCTACCGCGATGTAGTGTTTGTTACACGGGATATCTACAGTGACTCAGCATGAGGCACTCGTTATTGTAATTTAGTTGTTTTGATCAGAAATACAACAATCAAGGCTTACTTTGTTGCCAGTGCCCTACCAAAGCAATGAGCATTCAACCCGATGTGAATGCGGCATCTGGCGTCCTCTGTCACTGTGGTTACAAGCCTGCTCGTGCACGGCAGGCTCCTCTGTGGGGAGGGGCTTTGAAGGCAGGGCTGCTGGGAGCACTGCTCATTCTAATTTCCACTAAAGTCCACTTTTTTCTCATAACTCCAGACTGCAGCTTTAAAGGACAAGTTAAGGAAATAAATCTGATCACTCACAACCAGTAGTTACCACAAAGCATATGCACAAAATGATCAATATAATCCATCATTCAACTACAGCAGCTAAACTATTAATTTAAAACACAAAGACAAACTCAACAAGCATGTAGTGTGTGTGTTCGTGAGTGTGTAACACTGTGTCACGATGTTTCACAAGTGTCACGTTTTTTTTACAATTCTCACTGAAGCAGGCTGGTGAAACTGAGCTGCACTCTTTACAATACAATGATGATCTTAAACATAAAGTTTACATAAATCACAATGGAAATTTGTCTGCAGATCTAGTACTTTTACTTTTGATGCTTTGAATGCATGTAACTTCTACGACTTTTGATCTTTTGCTCATGTTGGAACTGGACTACAGTACTTTGACTTGTATTAAGTCTACATTAATGAAATGTTTACTTTTGCTTAAGTAGAGGATTACCCTTCCTCTCCCTGTCAGCAATGTGTTCATCATATTCCCTTACAGTCAGCCTGATGAGATTGTAATTAGTCATGTGGACAAATGGAAATTAGGTTGTTTGACAGTGCCCTCCAAAATGAATGTGACAGTTATGTGAGCAGCTGACACATAGTAAGTGCAGTACTTTGATTAATCAACAAATTCAAAACGATTTAATGAAGCCATTGGTGGCTTGGAGAGGTTAATGTTGGTACTCAGGTCACAGTGAAGAGCTTTTTATGCAGGAAGGTCAAAACGAGCCTGAGGAACTTTCTGGATAAATGTTGGACAATGATGCCCTCTGATGGAGAATCACGGACAATTGCTCATCTTATCCTTCCTGACTCATTCTTCCCTAGTTTTGTGTTCTGCTGGTGTCCTTTTCAATACTTTAGTAAAACATGTTGCTACAAACACAAGAGAACTATTCTACTTGTCAGCAGGAGTGTGTGCATGGTGCTGTGACTCTTTTCTATTTACTTTATGTTTATTTCCAGGTGTGAATCATTAGAGCAGAGCAGTCTGGCAGCTCTGACATGTACACTAGAGGTGTAGACAAAAACAAAGACTAACAGTCAAGTGCGTCTTTGGCAGTCAGCCTGTGTGTTGTTCAACTTCATTTCATGGCCTTGGGTCAGGGAGTTCTTGCACAACAGATGAGCGGAGTGAATGAGCACACATGGGGACTGGATGTTTATATTCAGTTTGTGATAGAAGCTCCACCATTCTGAGCAGGTCAACATTCATTCATGTCGAGGCCATCAAATATCAAAGGAGGGAGAGGACAGAAGACACTAATCTCAAAGGGACTGGTTACTTAACCAACAGTAAAGCCAAATGTGTCCCCGACAGGACTGAGTGAGATTCCTACTTAATGATATTCAGCCTCTACAGCTTTCTACAGAAACATTTCCTCGGTAGAACAGATGATCCTAGAACATCATCATTCATGACAATGCCAACACGATGACCGTTCACAGTAATTACCTTATATTTGAGAGGAATCATGACAGCAGATAGAATAACAAGAGTCGCAACATGTAAATGTAATTAAGGAACTATTTAGAAAAGAACAAATATAAAAATGATTGTTCTTGCCCATCTGATATTTCGTACACATGAAATTTTTCTGCACGGTCCAGCCCGTCCTGCATTTCTACATGTCTGTGTCCTGATGTTATTTCTGTCTTCCTGCTGTCCTCTGTGTCCAGCTCACCATCTGACCAAACTGGCTCAAACTTTTGACTGTTCCCTTCCATTGTCTGCTCCATGTCCAGTAATGGTGGTACTGAACAGCTGTGAGAGATGATCAGTGAGGAGTAAGATACAGTGAAATAGAATGAACATGGTACTAATTAATAGAATTTGTTTCACAGTTGGATTGACACATTTCTCTAAAGGAGTTGTCTTTGTCTTGACTTGCAGCTCAGCACACCAGTCAACCTCACATCCAAAATGTAGAAATGCTTGATGCTCATCTCAGGATCATCACTTTTACCAAAACAATTGTCCCCAGCAGTAAAGCAGGATTACTTTTCATTTCCACAGGTGCAGCAGAATCTGCCTGATGATAATTTTGCCAGTTAGTGGCACACACATCAACATCATCATCACCACAATGAACCGATTCATCCCCCTCATCGGGTTTCATTGTAACCATTATAATATATTTACATTCACTGAATTAAAACTCTGAGCTCAATCCAGCCCATCATCAAAAATAAATTTAAATCCCTGGATCTTAAATGCACAAGCAATAATTAACTACAGAAGAGGGAAGAGCTGCAATTTTGTGCAGGTCACCATCAAAAATACAGTCATCATTTCTTCATCACGTCTTTTTCTGGTCTGAACTCGACGAATGTTGAGTTACTCACAGCTTCACCTTTAACATGAACGTCAAATAACAAACACAAAACACAACAAGAGAGGAGAGATTTAAGATTGGTCTCTGCTCTCTCCCTTCAAAAGGGATATATATATACGGTCCAACAGGCAGGCTTGGGGAGTAACGGACTACATGTAACGGCGTTACGTAATAAGGATACAAAAAAACAGTGACTGTATTCCGTTACAGTTACAGAAAAAAAAGATGTAATCAGATTACAGATACATTTGGAAAACAAATGGGATTATTGGTTGAATTACAATTAAAATATATGATAACAAATGATGAATAAATATTAATGAATGAATCTAACACTTGCCAATGCGGCAATGCCGTATGCACGCGTGCACACATTACTACACTTCAGACAAGTCAGTCACAACGACCTCTGCTCTCAAGTGAAGCCAGGCGGCTCATTATGGCCTCGAGCGCTAGAGAAAAAAATGCTTTTACTGCGTGGAAATTTCGCCATTACTTTGTTTCTAAAGAAGTAAGAGGGAACAACATCACTGCACAGTGCAAGCGGTGCCTCCCAGCTGTGCACACACTGCCATCGTCCAAGGACACCACATCCAATTTAAAGAAACATTTAATGGTAAGCGAAACTGCGAACGTTAGCTAGCTACACAGAAATTCTGTTAGCTAAAGTTAACATTAGTTAGCCTGTTAACCAGACTCGGACTATCATTGTTTCTACTACTGCTGCTGCTGCTGCTACTAGGTACTACTACTGGGTCTGTGGGTGGTGCTGCTGCTGCTACTAGGTACTACTACTGGGTCTGTGGGTGGTGCTGCTGCTGCTACTAGGTACTACTACTGGGTCTGTGGGTGGTGCTGCTGCTGGTGACCGGGATGGTACGTGTTTAGGTTTTTTGGTAGTTTTGAAGTCTCGTTTTGGTTCGCTCCCGTTTGCCCTGTTAAAATTAAGACATTACATTGTTAATACAAACTCAACACTTCCTGTGTCCGTCTCAAATTGAAAGTCCTCCAGCATAAATAGCTTAGTAGGCTTTTATTGTGAAACATTTGCACGGACTTCATCGTGGAAATCTTGTTGACTTGCGAAGGCCCCATAGACACTTGAAATGTAGCTACTGCCACCTAGTGAGGCTTGTACGTTACAAAATTGCCTGAAACACCTGCAGTGACTGAAATGGGTCACTAACACTTTAGATCACAACAAGGTATTAAAATAGCATGATTATATTAGGAAATTGTATGGGTAATTCTGGGGGACAAATAAGTGACACACATCCTATATGTGGGGGTGTTTTACAACTGCTATTACTAGAAATAGGCCTAGTAGTTACAATAACACTAATAATAACTGTTACCATTATTATTATTATTATTATTATTGTAATATGTCATGTAATTCTTGAATACAGCTGAATAGTTAGTAGTCAATGAATAAAACTGAATAAATCTAACATACCCTACAATTAATTAAATATTTAATTTGCTTTATGTGTTCCTTAGAGGAAGTCTTTAATTGCATGTGCATTGAGGTAATCCAAAAGTAACTTAAAGTAATCAAGTTACATTACTTTAATATTGTGGTATGGATTACATTACTGACTACATTTTTTAACAGGTAATTAGTAACTGTATCGGACTACATTTTTAAAGTAACCCTCCCAACCCTTGCCAACAGGCTGCACTTACTGTCATTCCAACCAGCTTGGTCCTCTGAGCCACTGCCTAGGGCACCAAGCCTATCTGAAGCCTGAATTCTTTGTGTTCCAGTGGGACACTTTATTTGTTATCATTTCATTGGTTGAATATATTTTTCATATTACTAGTTGAACCACTAAAGTGTATTATGAAGTGAAATGATGGGGCCTACACATGGCATTATGATTTCACTGTGTTGTTTTGACCTGAATTACCTGACCTGATTCATCAGCCACACACAGACATTACTGAGTGAGCACTACACACTGCTGAGAGAGGAGACTGGGGCCCCCAGTGGGTTCACCTTCTCACTGTTGTCTTAACAAACGATGCTGATCACCTCAATTCTGTCTTCTCTTGCTGATGATCTTGCTCACTGTGTGATTTCAAAATGATTTCAAGGTTTCAATGATCACTTTTTAAGCTTATCTGTGTCTGGACCCAGGACACACACTGTAACAGAAACGTTAACGCCGCATGAGCCTGATGGCAGCCGCAGATCCTCAGATGTGGTTTGCTTGCTTGTGGATAATTTTTCTTTTTTTTCAAAAAATCCATGAGTCTTTTTTTCCTTTTACCCTTTTCATTGTTCTTATCTTTTATATCTACTTCTGCATATGTGATGTCTTTTCTTCCTTTAATGGTCTTCATTCACTTTTATGTGATGTTCCCATTTTATTGCCTTAATTGACTGACACATGGTGTTTTTTTTTTACTTTTTGGTTAAAGTTTTAAGCTTAAAATTTTACTTCTGTTTGTTTGTTTTTTTAATGTGGCCTTTTTATTAGCTTTATTGATAGAACAGCTAGTTTCCATATGATAGGAAACAGGATGAGAGAGAGGGGGAGTGACACGCGGCAAAAGGCGCCCAGGCGGGGACTCTAACCCACGGCCTCCACAGTGAGGACAAAGCATCTGCACATGGGATGCCCGCTCTACCAACTGAGCTAAACAGCGCCCCCTTCTGTTTGTTTTTTCATCTGTTATACTGGTATCTTAAATTTCCTGCGCCTATTTTGTCTGTTAAAGACCTTTTTCAACTGTGTTTGTAAAGCTGCTAAATACATAGGTTATTCTTACAAGTCATGAATCTGGTCGTTGTCTTCATGTAAGCGTGATTCAACAAATACAGGAAATAGATTCAAGTACAAATAAATGTAAATTAAGGTTCTTGGTCATCCAGGTCATGGTAATTCTAAGTGCTCTATCGTAACCAACTGGACCTGTTTCATTTTCTTGAAGACGTTTCACCTCTCATCCAAGAGGCTTCTACAGTTCTAACTAACTGGAAGGGAGCTGCAGGCTTAAGGACATGTGTGAGCTCTGAGTTTCACAGTCGTTAGGGCCACTTGTGGGTCATTGACCCAACAGGTCTTCATGTGGGTTTTAAGGTTGGGTGAGCCCGGGTGTGGATCTTGGCATAACAAAATCTTTAACAACACATTGCCTTACAAGAGACTGACTTCTCTCTCATATGAGAGAGAAGTCAGTGCCCTGATGTGATCCTTCATGAAGCCTCACACAGGACATTCTATATCATAAATTGGCCCATGTCCTGCTGAGGATGTCATTTGCTCTACAAATGTTTGAACATGTCACATTTTAAACTGGTATGGGTTAACAGTTTATGGGCTCAGATCTTGAACACAGTTGTTGCCTCTGTTCTTGTTGTGTGATTTGTAACATTTACCTACTGTACGTGTAGGACGATATGTCACATCATTTAACAACCTGCTCAGAGATGATGCCAACATTTGTTAAAAACTCAGTATAATGATGTGGCTAATTAGCTTTAGCTCAGCTCAATTTAACAATTTAGAAAACATATTCGAAAAATAAAATGACTTTGTGTTGTAAAGACACACGCTATTGAGTTATTGATTAAATGGATTTCAGCACAAGCTGAGTGCCATCTAGTTCCATTATTCTGGAGAGGCAGACATCTCTACGGTCGATATCTTCAAAACTCAGCAATTCACACCAAAACTACCTCAAGCTATAAACAGCACTACAATTACGAGGACAAATATTCATTTAATTTGGAGGTGAACTGTTCCTTTGAGAATTTTTCTTTTTTAAGTCCAAAACAAACATCCTTCTCAACAATACTTCCTCAGTTCTGGTTTCTTCCATTGCTTGTCATTTATTATGTGACAACCAGACATCATCAAACATGCTTATTCATGGAGTCAAGACAGGCAAAATGAGATCATCACCTGGATTCTTATTCAGTCAGACATAATCAGAAATCCAGACTAGAGGTCTGCTGATATGGCTTTTTCAGGGCTGATACCGATCATACCGATATTCACGAAAAATGTTGTGTCAAAATAACGAACAACCCCTGATGAAACAAATCAGAGTGCAATTTACTTATATACTATGCTTAAGTACAATTTTACCTACTAGGAGTATTTCCATGTTTTGCTACTTCATTCATCCTCTCCACTACATTCATTGAATACATTTAGTCACCAGTTACTATGCAGATTCAGAAAATGTGGTGTTTAGGCTGTTAATTATGATATGTTAACAATCAGGTAGTGTTGTGGGCAGGACAGTGTATGAGAGGATGATGCATCAGAGCGAAAGAAACACATTTTAAAATTAGTTTATTTTATTGGCAATCTGACAGATAAATCACCGTTACTGGTAATCAGAAGAATGCTGAATATTGGCCTAAAAATCGGTCTACTCCACCTCCAAACTGTTTTCATATGATCTATAAGATCACCGTCTTCAACATTACTGTTAAATACAAGCCACATAAATAAATAAAAAAAAACAGCAGTCAAAGAACATGTAGACTGTTATCAGTGATGATCTGTTCCTCTGATACAATACAGTATCATCAGTAAGAAACATTTTAGAATGAAGTTAGACAAATAAACTGATTATTGATGCCTGGATTAGTGTAAAAAGTCAACGATTATGGCTGTTTATTCCCTATTGTTCCCACTCCACTGCATCTAGTCTAGTCACACTGCAGCTCTCATGATTCAATCAGTCTTCACCGACTGATCAAAGTCAGCCATCTGTTCACTGACTGCTGGAGTTCATTTGTACAGCCCTGTAATGAAGTGTTACCGCGCGCGCGCGCGCGCACACACACACACGACGCTAACGCAGAACAGTTTCCATACGGTGCAGCATGCATCATGTCAGACCCTCCGACCGTCCCGCGGGCTCACAGGCAGGCCGGCCGGTTTGAGGGAGGAGGGGATGGGCAGCTCATGCAGACTGTCGGGGAAGGTGTCTGGGCTCAGCTGCCTCAGGACAGTCTGCATGGCGATGAGAAGCAGCGGCGCCGGCCTCCGTCCTGCCAGGTAACTGTACGTCTCCTCGCCCAGCAGCTCGGTCCAGCGCTCCGGCTCTCCGCTCAGAGCTGCCTTCATTTTAAAGTGAACCTTTGGCATGAACATGAGCAGGTTGTCCAGACACTGCCTCCTCTCCCCGACGCTCAACTCCTTGGACTCCCTCAGTTTCTCCAGAGTGATGTCCAGCGGTGTTAGGCCGTTGTGGTCCACGGCGAGCGGGGACGCTCCGTTTCCCAGCAGCATGACGACCGCCTCGGGCCGCAGTAGCTCGCAGGCAAGGTGCAGAGGGGTTCTGCCGTCCTCCATGTGAAAACAGTCGGCTCGCTCCGTGTAGGGGGGCGTGCTGTGCAGCCGGTGAGTCTTCTGTAAAATGAGGCCGAGAATGCAGCGCCGGTCGTAGCGAACAGCCATGGCCAGGTGCGGGGCGGAGGAGGGGCAGCAACAGAAACGCTCCCCGGGCTTCGCTAGTGCCTCGTCCGTATACCGGCTAAGAAGGTACTGGGCGTACGGTTGGTGGTCGTGGACTATAGCGTACAGCAGCGCCTCCGACGGGCTGTACGTCCTCTGGCTAAAGTCCTCCTCCTCGTGGAAAGTCTCCATTGTCCGCATGTCCTCCAGCATCCAGACCGGCTTCAGATCCCGCACAGCCCGGTAGAAGAGCAGCGACAGGGACTTCCAATGCATGTCAACGCTCCGAGCCGCTGCGCTGACGGTTAAAGACGCCATAGCGACGGTAACGTCTGTCCTCAGCGAGATACACCGAGTCCTTCACCGCGTAGAGACATCACTGCAGCGGTCCGAAGGACAGATTACACAGACACAATGTTTCCTGACTGGACACCAAGGCTGCAGCTCTGTCCACAAAGTCAGTAGCCTAGTGACAGACTTACATTCCTCCGCTGACAGCTGCGGACTCCTCTGCAGTAGAGAGCCAGTGCGCATGCGCCGAGTGTAACAACGTCAAACAACCCCGGAAACTGTATTGACAAGCATTGTAATGTATCGAGGCAGCCTGCTGAGCCTGCTGGGTTTTAAGGAGGCACTGAGATGTGAATAATCATACACAGCTCAGAATATTAATCATTAAGCCCCTATTAGACCTCAGAACTTAATTTCATATAATAAATATGTTATTATTTCTTATTATTTTTACATATTTTAGTTTTGAATGCAGGCCTTATTATGTTTATTTGGAAAACGCTCAGTTGTTGTAACAGTTATCCCATGACATCAGATCAATGATTGTTAAAGCGCCAGGAAAACACAAAATTATATAAAACAATGAGCTTTTGTTAATAAACCTGTGCATGACTGACATTTGAAATCCATATCGGATATATTAATATAAGTGATTCAAACCACAAACCTTTCACATGTGCTCATTGATTCATAATGCAATAAATTTGGCACTCAATGAATTCAACAAACAGATAACTCAGAGAGGAAAATGCTTTTTCTGATCCATTGTGGACCACACAATGTATCCATAGTCATGGTAAAGAAAGAGTTTATTTAGTACAGTGCATCAATCTGAATGTTTTGCACAACTAACAAGTAATGCTGTTCTTCAGGCGTTTTAAAATTTTATGTCACCTAAAATGTTGGAGAGAAATGAACTTTTACCAACCAGAGCCCAAGTTAGAGCTGTGGAAGATCATACAAGACATGTGAATATGAGAAACCAAAGATGATTTGTTGATTATCTGTTCTTTATTGGTAAATCTTTAAGTCAGCAATGTTAGTTTGCAGTTACTCTAACAGTACTTTTTATAGTCATGATCATATAGAAATGAGAATATGTTTTCGCCAGACGTTAGCAGTAACATTCATACCTACTTATAGAAAACTATAGAAGGTAAAGAAAAACTGGGAAAATTAAAGAAAACCATAGATTGTCAGACAGTGAGATTATGCCGATATCATGAGTTCTTTTGTGCTTTGTGTTTTTTTTTTGTTAGGAGACAGGTGGGGATTGTGTTCTTATGCACTTCATGCATACTTCTTTGGTCTCCTGTGGAATTTAAATCCTAAAAAACTGAAGATTTTAATGAATCAGAGTGAACAGAAAAACATGCTGTTAAATCTCAAGAGTGCTACATAATCTCTTCCAAATATGCAAAAATAAATTGTACTGTGGAGTTGATGTAGTGATGAAGGTGAACACACTGTAAATGCGCCAAGTGCATGTCATCAGCTCGTGTGTAAGCTGCTACACACTGGTTTTCAGCAGGCTTCAATACATCTGATGATGAGTATGAAACCAGGGTAATCTTTTCACATTGATGATTCCTTTGAGGATTCAGTTTTCAATTTCACACAAAGTGTAGCAGTAGTACTTTCATATGAAGTTGACTGTCACAGGATCAACATGGAGACATTACATAAAGCAACTTGCAGCTGTTTGATCAGATTTTCAGGAGTTTGATGGGCAAAAAGCTGAATTCAATACTGGTTACAATTTTTTTGGTATTGCAAAGAAAAAGCTACCATGTTTTCAACCATGACTTATCTGAACCCACAGAAAGTTTCCATGATGGATGTTTTCTTCAAACTATAAAAAGAAGGGTCTCGGGAGAATTTTACCTCTCAAACAATGCATGCTGGGAAGTCTGCCAATATGATGATGTTTCTAAGAAACTTATTGCTATGAATTGATTGAACTCGGTACAATACATTCATCAACTTATCATTTCAAGTCGAAAGACTTCATTTTAAAGAACTCATGTTTATAAGTCTGGAGGTGGTATAAAAAATAAAAACTATAAACTTTTGGATTCAAGAAACTGAAAAAAGTCCAGTTGCCTATAATATAGCACTTAGAATTATCATGACCTGGATGACCGAGAACCTTTATCAACATATAAACTTTAAGTTTAATCAAACAAATTAAACCTGTATATATAAGTTAATTAGAAAAGATAAGTTGATTCCAGTTAATTGTGCAATGACTTTTTCTAGCGTGCAGACTAACTGCAGCATTAACATGCTGCCTACATGTTTGTGATAATACTTATTTACTTGTAATGTAGTATTTTTACTTTACTTATAATTGTTCATCACTGCTTTTCTGTGCAGACATGTTCAAGGTTATAGATAATGAGATTCCAAATCAACAATCATGAAAAAAAAATAGATGAATTAAATTAAATAAACCCTGCTTTGCTTTAAAGATGAAGATACTATTACAGTGGTGGCTTTTAATTATTATTATGCATTATTTGTTTATTAATAATGATTTACTGGTACATCATGCCCTGTCCATAGTATGCATGAGGTATTGATGTTGTGCCAGGGTGGCTGTGGCTCAAGGGTAGAGTCAGTGTCTCGTTATCGGAAGGCCGCTGGTTCGATTAGCCTGGTCTGCATGCCCAAGTGTCCTTGGGCAAGATACTGAACCCCAAACTGCTCCTGATGTGCTGATCGCCACCTTGCATGGCAGCTGTTATATATAAATATATGAATTACTGTAAATCGCTTTGGACAAAAAGCGTCTGCTAAAAGCCCTAAATGTAAATGTAGAAACATCTTTTGCCAGAAGGGGGCAGAAGTGATCTACTGAATGTAGAGGGAATACAGTGGACTGGGCAGAATATGACAGCCTCACCAGCAGGGTATACAATTAGATTTTTGACCTACCTGCCATTACCAGCCAAAACTAACAGATTTCCTGTAGTAAACACTGAACAACATAAAGATACTTGTTAATTGCCCACTGATTGTTTTTTAGTAGAGAACTATCCAAACTACTACTCATAGGTGTGATTGGCAAAGGACAAAAAAGCAGGAAAATAAACAACGCCTCTATGTCTCTCTTTAGTTTGTCCCGTTGTTGGCTTCAGCTAAGAAAGAAATAGTTCGCCCCACACGTCCAAAATTCTTTCGAACACAGTGTTTCCCCAAGATTTTTTTGTAGCAGCGGTACTCTGAGTCAGTAACCTAGCAACACTAGGGGGGTCCGGGGGCATGCCCCCCTAGAGGAAAAATTTAAAAATAACCCTTTAAATGTTGACTACTGGTGAGATTTTTGAAGAAAAAAAAAAAAAAAAAAAAATTTCTGAGTTTCAGAATCTAAGACATGAGACAAAATAGTGTAGAAGTTGACATTGCTGTTTGAAAATATGCTAACCTCTTGAACATTAGAGAACTTTTTACCATTATTTTCTTTTCTTTATATATTCTTTATGGAAACAGAATCTGTTTCAGAAGTCAGTGGGTCACATGAAGTGGGTATTGAGAAATTTTTTTTTTCTGCATATTAATATTCATATTAAATAGAGGAAGCACTTAAATACAATAAAAAGTTTGTCCAGTTCGTCCAGTTTACTAATACAATCTGCTGCTGGTTTGGAGTCACTGGGCCACATGACATGGAAGATATCGAAAAAACTGCAATGATTTTATATTAATGTAGTAATGATAAGTAATTTAATGACGGTCGCTAAATCAGTCTCCAGCAATTCAGCGTGAGGCTCTGGGAGGTGAGCTAACCGTCCTCCTGCTGCTAACACTGGGTCAACCTCAGTAAAGTCGCGGCTGGACCCGAGTGAATATCCGCCGAATAGCCAACCTGAAACTAACTTCACTCTGGCTCGATGAGTCGCCTGTTGCAGCCTTTGAATAGGATGATGAGGATTTCAGTCATTCAACTTAAACGGTGACTTGTAGAAATCATACAAATAGCAGTAATGAAAATAACAATCGATTTCAAGATAACTTAGGGTGTAGTGCTTTCACTCTGTGCAACTTCAATTCGCCATTCGCCCACAAATTAAACCTACAAGAATCATGTCTTTTTTCCTTTCTTTTCTTTTTTTGCGGCGGCCGCGCTGACAATCCCGCAGCAGAATGCATATAGGAGAAACACCGACACATCAGATAACCTTCAGCAACGATTGCTCTTTGGTGGTGCTCTGCTTTCAATAAATTTCCGTCGTGACAAATGAATGGACTTGCGGAGTGACATGAAGACATCAGTCAGAGGCACAAAAAACATTTTCAAATGTTGAATGACGTTGGACAGCGAGGGACAAATTTGAAACGCAATCAGTAGATCTGCTGTTGTAAACTGTGTCTGTTTTACTGTTTGGCATTCATGTTGAAAGTTACATAGCAAAGTCGGCATATTTCAGCAGCCTGCTAATTGCGTGTGACCTATTTATTTCACTCGCCAAAACATATTTTTACATGCATTTGGCGAGTGGCGGGTGCCAATTTTGAACCCTGTTCACCAGTCTGATGCAGTTGGACAGTTCGGATATCGATTTTTGTGCATGTTTCTATCTTCTATCAACTCAACAGATTATGTAACTGAGATTAAAAGCTATGCTTACCTGGTTTCCATCACCACACCTCTGGAGTAAACACTAAATAATCTGAATATGCATTTACTAATAACTAAATGTATCTAATAAATGTAGTGGAGAGGAAGAATAACTCCTAGTAGCTAAAATTGAAACAGTAAGAACAGTACTTAAGTAAATTATACTCTGGTTTGTTTCATCAGTGGTTGTTCATAATTTTGACAAACTTTTTCATTTGTACTGCAAATGATCGGTATCAGCCCTGAAAAAGCCATATCATTCAACCTCTAGTCTGGATGTCTGATTATGTCTGACTGAATAAGAATCCAGGCGATGGTCACATTTTGTCTGTCCTGATTCCATGAATAAGCATGTTTGCTGATGTTTGGTTGTCACTTCTCCCCCCAACTGCTGGGGTCGGGTGCGCTGCCACATGGATGGCAGTGGTGGTGACGGGCCTCAGCGACCCAGACCTGGGCAGCAGATGCTGACTCTGGGGATG
This sequence comes from Sparus aurata, assembly GCF_900880675.1. Classification (NCBI taxonomy): domain Eukaryota; kingdom Metazoa; phylum Chordata; class Actinopteri; order Spariformes; family Sparidae; genus Sparus; species Sparus aurata. The sequence goes on from NC_044208.1 coordinate 2,035,887, forward strand.
TGGAATGTCACCTCTTTTGGGGGGAAGGAGCCAGAGCTGGTGCGGGAGGTTGAGTGATACCGGTTGGATCTGGTGGGGCTTACCTCCACGCACAGCATTGGCTCAGGATCCAAACTCCTGGATAGGGGCTGGACACTATTCTTCTCCGGAGTTGCCAAAGGTGTGAGGCGCCGAGCGGGTGTGGGGATACTCACAAGTCCCCGGCTGAGCGCTGCCGTGTTGGAGTTTACCAACGTGTTGGATGAGAGGGTCGCCTCCCTACGCCTAAGGGCTGGGGGGAAAACTCTGACTGTTTTCTGTGCATGTGCACTGAACAGCAGATCAGAGTATGCAGCCTTCTTGGAGGTCCTGGCTGGGGCTCTGCAAGGGGCCCCGGTGGGGGACTCCGTGGTCTTGGGGGACTTCAACGCACATGTCAGCAATGACGGAGATACCTGGAGGGGCGTGATTGGGAAGAACAGCCTCACCAATCTGAACCCGAGTGGTGTTCTATTATTAGACTTCTGTGCTAGTCACGGTCTGTCTATAAGGAACACCATGTTTGAATACAAGGATGCTTATAAGTGTACGTGGTACCAGAGCACCCTAGGTCGAAGGTCAATGATCGATTTTGTGATTGTATCACTGATCTTCGGCCGATTGTTTTGGACACTCGGGTGGAGAGAGGGGCAGAGCTGTCAACTGATTACCACCTGGTGGTGAGTTGGGTTCGGTGGCAGGGGAAATCCCTGGACAGACCTGGTTAGCCCAAACGAGTAGTGCGGGTAAGCTGGGAACATCTGGGGGAGGCCCCTGTCCGAGAAGCCTTCAACTCCCACCTCCTAAGGAGCTTCTCTAGCATTCCTGTGGAGGCTGGGGATATCGAACCTGAATGGACGATGTTCAAAGCTTCCGTTGTTGAAGCTGCAGCTGTGTCCTGTGGCCATAGGGTCTTAGGTGCCTCAAGGGGCGGCAACCCTCTGACACCATGGTGGACACCAATGGTCAGGGAAGATGTCGAGTGAGGAAGGAGTCCTTTAGGGACATGTTGTCCTCGGGGACTCCGGAGGCAGTTTCGGGGTACCGACGGGCCCGAAGGGCAGCAGCGGCAGCTGTGGCAGAGGCAGAGCAGCGAGTGTGGGCGGAGTTCGGCAAGGCCATGGATAAGGACTTTTGGGCGGCGCCAAAGCACTTTTGGAAAACCGTCCGCCACCTCAGGAGGGGGAAACGGGGAACCATCCAAGCTGTGTACAGCAAGGATGGGACCTTGTTGACTTCAACTGAGGAGGTCATAGGGCGGTGGAAGGAGTACTTTGGTGACCTCCTGAATCCCACTCAGCCACCCTCTGTAATGGAGACAGAGCTGGAGGATGATGGGGTATCATTGCTGATTTCCCTGGGTGAAGTCACTGTGGTAGTCAAACAACTCCACAGTGGCAAAGCCCCAGGGAAAGATGAGATACCACCAGAAATGCTGAAGGCTCTGGGTGTTGAGGGGCTGTCTTGGTTGACACGCCTCTTTAACATTGCGTGGGGGTCGGGGTCGGTGCCGAAGAAGTGTCAAACAGGTGTGGTGGTCCCTCTCTTTAAGAAGGGGGACCAGAGGGTGTGCGCCAATTACAGAGGTATCACACTACTCAGCCTGCCTGGGAAAGTCTACTCCAAGGTGCTGGAGAGGAGGGTCTGGTCGATTGTCGAACCTTGGATTGAAGAGGAACAATGCGGATTCTGTCCTGGTTGTGGAACAACGGACCAGCTCTTTACTCTGGCACGGGTCTTGGAGGGGGCTCCCAGTCCACATGTGTTTTGTGGATCTGGAGAAGGCGTACAACCGGGTCCCCTGGGATGTTCTGAGGTGCTGCGGGAGTATGGGATGAGGGGGTCCCTTCTCAGGGCGATCCAATCCGTATGTTCTCAAAGCGAGAGCTGTGTGTGCATGTGGAAGTAAGTCGGACTTGTTCCAAGTGGTTTTTGGCCTCCGCCAGGGCTGTGCCTTGTCCCCAATCTTGTTTGTGATATACATGGACAGGATTTCGAGGTGGAGTCATGGTGTGGAGGGGTTACAGGTCAGTGACCTGAAGATCGCATCACTCCTTTTTGCAGATGATGTGGTCTTGATGGCTTTATCAGCTGTAGATCTACAATGCTCACTGGATCAGTTTGCAGCTGAGTGTGAAGCGGCAGTGATGAGGATCAGCAACTCTAAATCTTTGAGGCCATGGTTCTCAGTAGGAAACCGGTGGATTGCCTACTCCGGGTGGGGAAAGAGTCCTTGCCCCAAGTGAAGGAGTTCAAGTACCTCGAGGTTTTGTTCATGAGTGAGGGGATAATGGGGCGTGAGATTGACCGTAGAGTCGGAGCAGCGGGTGCAAGGTTGCATGCGCTTCACAGCATGGTTGTGACGAAAAGGGAGCTGAGCCAGAAGGCAAAGCTCTCGATCTACAGGTCAATCTTCGTCCCTACCCTCACCTATGGTCATGAGCGATGGGTCATGACTGAAAGAATGAGATTGCGGGTACAAGCGGCCGAACCTCCAGACACCCTCACACAATTGGAAATTCAGTCCCTCCCTAAATTCAGACAAAGCATTCCATGATTATATTTCAGCTAAGATTTCAGATTTTTTGCTCACTAACGATAATGGGGCAGTCTCTGACTCAGTTTTATGGGAGTCGTTCAAGGTGGTACTGCGGGGTCACATCATCTCATATCAATCCACCGCTAAAAGGTCCAGGCTGAGGCGTCTCGCAGTTATTGAGGCTGAGTTGGCGGCGTTGGAGGACACTTATCGCAATACAAACAATGACGACACCCTTAGCGCCATCCTGAAGACAAAATACGAGTATAATGAGATGCTGGGAGAACAAGTTGGAAGCTACATCCGTAAACTTAAGCAAAAGCATTTCGAGCTGGGAGATAAACTTGATAAATTACTTGCTAGACAGTTGAAAGGTGTACAGGCTGACAGGGCAATCCATAAAATTTCTTCTTCCACTGGACAATTGATTACTATCAGTAATCAATTGTCCAGTGGAAGAAGACATTTTTTAACAACAGATTTTTTGACTTTTTCAGTCAGTTGTACACCTCCAAATCTAAGCCCTCTGACTCTGACCTCGATTGTTTTCTCAATTCATTCAGCATCCCAGCTCTTAGTGAAGCCGCTAAGCTACAATTGGATTCTGATTTCACGCTAGAAGAAATAAAAATAGCCATTCGCTCCTATCCCAACGGCAAAGCTTGTGGCCCTGATGGCTTTGGAATAGAATTCTATAAAAAACATATAGATGTAATCGCCCCTCTTCTTCTCCGAATGATAAATTGCTCTGTGAAAGATGGAATTTTTCCTAATAGTGTATATGACGCCAATATTTGCCTTCTCCTGAAAAAAGATAGGGACAGTACTAATGTTGCGTCTTATCGCCCCTTAAGCCTGCTAAACAGCGACCAAAAGATTGTCGCAAAAGTAATGACTAACCGATTAAGTAAACATGTTGGCACGTTAATCCACCCCGATCAGACAGGCTTTATCCCAGATAGGTTCTCCTTCTCCAACACTCGTCGTTTACTAAACATTATGTATTCCACCAATCCATCAGACTCTGCCGTTATTTCATTAGACGCTAAGCAAGCTTTCGACCAAATTGAATGGAGATACATGTTCGCGACCCTCAAAAAATGTGGCTTTGGTGATAAATTCATGACCCTTTTAAAAATGCTGTATGCTTGCCCCAAGTCGACGGTCTTGACTAACCATGACAGATCTCCACCTTTTTTATTGCAATGTGGGACTAGACAGGGATGCAGCCTCTCCCCTTTGCTCTTCGCTCTCGCCTTGGAACCCCTGGCTATCTCCATTAGGTCTTGTCCTCAGATTGTTGGCATTGGTGATGGTACTTCTGATAGCCCTATAGGTTTATATGCAGATGATGTGATCCTGACTTTATCGGACGTTAGGTTGTCTCTCAGTCCACTTTTAAGTCTTATAAAGAATTTTGGACAGCTCTCTGGTTTTACCATCAACTGGGAAAAAAGTCTGTTTATGCCTCTGTCTGATGGGCTCGACTCTGCCTTCCTCAACAGTTTACCTTTTAAAGTTTCCACAGTGTACTTTTTGTATCTTGGGATCAACATCACCAGGAACCCAAACCTACTTTTTAAGTTGAATTTTTCTGACCTAATCGGTAAACTCAAAATCATGATAGATAGGTGGAAACTCCTTCCTCTTTCACTAATAGGGCGTGTCAACATTGTCAAGATGGTTGTTCTCCCCAAATTTATGTATCTCTTTCAAAACATACCCATATATCTTACTACCTCTTTCTTCAAGATGTTAGATTCCATCATCGTTCCCTTCATCTGGGCTGACAAACCTTCTCGTATCTCTAAGGCACACCTACAGAAATCTACAGCTGAGGGAGGCCTTGGCCTTCCTGTCTTCCGCCATTACTATTGGGCCTGTAATGCCAGAGCATTGGTTTTTTGGAGTCACTCTGCAGCTGCGGTAAAGCAAACAGGCTCCCTCCATCCCATTTGGCCCGAAATTGAGACCCATGTAGCTTCAGTGCGTGCAGGTTCCTCCTTAGAAGCCATTCTATTCTCCAAACAAAATTTACTTTTTAGATGTTTTAAGGATGATTTCGTTATGCGTAATACATTTAAGATTCTGAAACAGATTAAGGGTGTGCTGGATCTTCCTGGAGTGTCCACCTACGCTCCTATTTGTCAGAATCCTTATTTTAAACCAGGCATGATGGATGCTGCTTTTGTACAATGGTCCAACAAAGGCTTGACCGCCATCATAGATCTTTACATTAACGACCACTTTGCGACCTTTGCCCAACTGCAGACAAAATTTGATCTCCCTTCCAGCCATTTTTTTTCAATACTTGCAAGTCAGAGATTTTGTCAGGCAGTCGATTCCTCATTTTGAAACGTTGCCTGAACAACACGTCTTGTATGAGCTAATGACCAAACACGTCTTCTATGAGCTAATGACCAAACCCCCCACCTCCAAACGCCTGATCTCTCAATTCGTTAGTCTTTTTAGTTTGGCAGCCCCTTCTCTCCACATTAAAGAAGCCTGGGTATCAGACATCGGTGATGAGATTTCGGATGCGCTGTGGGCTCAGGGGCTGATTAGGATCAAATCTTGCTCTATCAATGCTAGACTTCAACTTATTCAGTTTAAAGTCATCCACCGGCTGCATTTCTCCAAGACCAGGCTGAATAGGATCTTTCCCTCCGTCTCGGCTACCTGTGATAAATGCAAATCAGACGTCGGGACTCTGGGTCACCTTTTTTGTTCCTGCCCTAAGCTCAGGATTTTTTGGCATGACATTTTTAACTTGTACAGTGTCGTATACAGCAAATAGTTGACCCCTGACAGTCTCCTGATAATATTGGGCTGTTCTAAATTTTCTCTCACTCTTCCCTCTTCACTACAACAAGCTCTCATGTTTGGTATGGTCGTAGCAAAACGAGTTATTCTTAGAGACTGGAAATCAGCTTCCCCAATTGTTTTAAAAAATGGTTGAATAATATGGTTTCCTGTATTTACCTGGAAGAAATTCGATATACTTTGTCAGACACTCACCAAGTTCCTTGAAGTCTGGGGACCCTTTATTGAATACATTCGAAGTGATAAACTTGATCCCCTGGACTAGTTAGGCTGGACTATATTATTCTGTCTCATTTTGTTCTGTACCGATTGCATTGTGCTTTGTACATCCAAGCCTCTCCTTGAACTCCCTGGATCCTGGCTCTTTGGACTTTGTCTTGGACCTTAAATCTACCTCTGTACTCTTGATTCAGTACGTGGACTGACTTGTATGACTGTATTTATTTTTTACTGTTTATATTAGGGCCGGGACTCGATTAAAAAAATTAATCGAATTAATCAGAGGCTTTGTAATTAATTAATCGAAAATTAATCGCATTTTAATCGCATATAAATATTTGACCTGAGAACAGTGAGAAGCAATTTTTTTCACATGGATTTTAGTATACCATTGAATAATGACTGAATACAGAAGCTTAAGCAACGAATAATTGTTTTTTTTTTTCAAGACCAACAGACCAGTGCAATTTTTAAATATTTTTTTGGCCTTTTATGGCTTTATTGACAGAACAGCTGAAGATATGACAGGAAACAGGGAGAGAGAGAGGGGGATGACACGCAGCAAACGGACCCAGGCCAGGAGTTGAACCTGGGTCCGCTGCAGAGCCTCGGCACATGGGACGCGCGCTCTACCCACTGAGCTAAACGCTGCCCCGACAAGTGCAATTTTTGCCATAAAGTGCAGCAATAGCATGGTCTTATCTATGCTGCCGTCCGTCCGCTTTTGAGCAGTCTCATCTGCTTCTTCGTTCACTGTTGTTGTCTGAAGTCATGAACGTTAGTTGGTGCTCCAGTATAATCGGTACCCCTGAAACTCTTCCGCGGTGCAAAAATAAGTGCGATTAAAATGCGTTAATTTTTTTAAGTCCCGGCCCTAGTTTATATTACTGTGGGCTGGCAGTTTGTCTTGTTTTGTTTTGTCTCTTCTTGTTGTGCTCTGTGTATTTTGTTGCTCTGCTTCTGTGTGTCTTCTGTGTGGTTTAAACTTAAAAAACACTTAAAGTGTTAAAAAAAAAAAAAAATCATCATAGTCATAATAATTATAATGCCAATATTATTTCAGTATAGAAATATAAGGCATTTTTTAGGCATGTATATCACAAAACAGGCAGAACAAGAGATCTATTTAATTGATCAAGAATGTAACGCCCCAAACCTCTTCTACGCCCCTCCCCTAACTCAGTGGTCTGTTGGATTGCGCCTGATGAAGTTTGACAGCAGGCTGTCAACTTTTTTGGAAATGACCCCTAAAAGACAACAGGAGTCAGGAGCAGAGAAACGAAAGAGGTGCAAGCTAAATTGAGATTTTACTGTTAAACATTATCTATGCATTTTACAAGTAACTGACGCCAGCTTGCTGTTACTTCACTTTAGATATTGAGCAGTAGTTTATGTTTTTTTGACGTGACGGTCATCAATACTTTTTCAGTAACATTTAGCAGTCAGTGCACAAGGTAGGCTAACAATTCCTCTTGCTTCAGACCATTAATTACTGTGTAGCGTGCAATTAATAGTGTTTATACCATGGTCTGGGGGAAAACTCGATTCTGATTGGCTGCAGTGTGTCTGTTAATCCCTGATATATGAACACCTACTGAGTAGTATCAGCCTGTCAACACTGAGTGCAGTCTGTCAGTCCTTCAGTGCCGTATCCTCTGAACACCAAAGGACTGTAACACACAAGCTGCAGTAAGTACACTTCCCCTCTAAATTTACTGATACTTTGTATCACATAAGCGAATAATCTCACATCCTGTTCGCTGTTCAACTCTCTACTTAAGGCTGCAGTCTTGTTGTTAAACATACTGTCAAATTATATTTACTGTCAACCGTACGCGATGTTATTGACTTTGAATCTTGCTAGCATAGCGTTAGCTATCTGGCTCATCGCTGAGCGGACTAGAATATCTCCCGCTGCCAAGTCGTATCTAAGATCCGTCCTATTTACTAGAGGAGTGAACAATGTTTCTGTTGCATAACAACCTAACGTGGGGTAATGATTGTTCCAGGCAGTGTGCGAAATACCCGTCAATATTTGGGGGGGTCCCAATCCCCCGATTGTTGCGCGATACCTACCTAAATTTTCTCAATATGTAGTAGGCCTATAATATTACAATATTTCATGGATGCAAGCCAAGACAATCAATCTATAGCCTACATGGTAACACACACGCTTAACAATTTTTGATAACCCAATATGCTATAGCAGGGGTACTCAAATACAAATCTTAAAGGGCCACAAAGATTTTTTTCAATGAAACAGCTCCATGTATTGAGGTCGGTAAGGCCACATGCAATAATACTGTGGCGGCTGGTGACTGAAAAAATTGGGGAGGACAGGAGGAAAACCAGTCCACGGTGTCATGTTATTTTATACAAGTCAACTACTTATCCCTACTTTCTTATATTCAATGAAAATTAAGCAATAAAACAATGACTTACAAGACTTCTTTAAAAAACATTTTATTAAACGGCAAAAGGCTGTTGTTGTTGGCTGTTGGTGTGTGAACGACACAATCAGTTAACATGGGCCGGGGCTAATAATGTACAGTGGGCTAATATACAAGACAAAAAAATACCAATGTGTACCCCTTCCGGGATTCAATCCCCAGTCACTTGTGTGGCAGGCAACTGCTCTACCCACTGTGCTACCACAGCAGTCAATGTACATACTTCACAACAGCACAGGACATCACACTCATCACTCATCACAATCGCCCAAAACAACTGTGTTGCTGCTCTGTATTGTGTCCCGGTTGTGCCGCTAACGTTATGTCCTCCAGCAGGACGAACGAAACGAAAACTATGAATTATCTTTCTGACTGCTTCTCTCTGATTTCTCCGAACAGTTTTTTTTCTTTCAGAAATGTGCTTGTATTTCCTTTGAAACCGATTCCAGTATCGCTGAAAACTCCATATTTCTTGTCCAAGCATGGCTGGCAGTGAAAGCTGTAAAATACATAGAAGTATTTTTTGTTTACGGTTGTATAAATGTGAGAATGAAATTTGGGAACGGTTATTGGACCAACCTGTTGTCAATCTTGTATTCTGGTTGCTGATTGTAAGGGAGGATGTCCTCCCTTAGCACGTCATTTTACGTGTCTTAGCCAATCATAGATCAGCATGAAAAAATCCTAAATGCATTGAGTGAATGGAAGGAGATCCCTCCCATGGAGGACAGAAGCCCTCCGTCCTCCTCTAGCCTCCACCTTCCTGCTCCCTGCTCCTCTCACAAACTACTCTGTCTCCTCCGTCTGCAGCTGTCACTGTTGAACCGTTTTAAGTGGATTTTCTTCCAAAGAAGAACATTTTTTTATGATATAATATATATATAATATTTTATAAATGATACTGAGATTTGGTAATGATTTATTTCAACCAGTTACTCTTTCTTAAAAAAAAAAATTGTTGAGAAAATGTAGTGTCAAAAGAAAAGGCAGTCTGACGGCGATGTAAAGCGGTGCAACAGGTTGCGCGTCCGGTTCTCCGTGTTATTAACTGGGGAAAAGCCTGTAAACCCGGTCCCTTCTCTGAATGTAGCAACGTTTTGCTTTTCTACATACTAAACACCCCAATTTTCCTGCCTTTATGTCAAGCCAAGGGTTGAGGTCTTTCCACTCGCCCATCTGCAGATCATGTGTATTAAGTATGTTGTTTATTTGCATTATGTTCCAAGGGCGTTATGACTTGCATCAGCCACTATATTTGTGTGGAACATGCCAGAGGCAGTGGACTCCTGAATTAAAGGACCTCATTAGGAGCGGATATTGTGTCTACTTTGTACACATTAGACCTTTTGAGCTCCTTCCAGGAACTGAAGGTCATTTCTCCTGGTTTTGCCAGACAGGCCTTCGCAAAGTTGCTGGAGCACCGCACAAACTGTGGAGGAAGAGTACGTTTATTTGTTCCTAACCATATTAAGAAAACTGTATTTACATAAGCAGACAACATCACAAAAATGTATAATTCTCTGTATCTTCTAGTCTGGACATATCAATGGAGATGCACTGCAGCGCAGTTTCTTAGTGTTTTCGTAGTCTTCATTTGAGGAAAACCAAATCTGCTGTGGTGCTGAATTCACCTGCCCAGCCTGCACACCTGAAATGTTGGCTGTTTCTGCAGATGGAAACAGGAAGTTGTATCGCTTTGGCCAAAGTGGAAGGTGCTCTTTTTTCCAGTGTTTTTATTGATTAATTTATATTCCTGTGTGATTAATGCATCTGTCTATTTATCTTTCTTCTTCAGCAGTGATGACCCTGCCTTTTTTGAGGGGCTCTTTGTGGCAAAAGACAGTGAAGTGTCCACATTGGATGAAGAGGGGATGGAGGTTGCTGTATGTCGCCATGGCTTCCATTTGAAAGCTCTTAATATGTACAGGGGGGAGATATTTGCTTACCCCCTCTACCTTCAAAAAGAGCTGATGCCGGCCAAGCCTCAATTCTTTGCCATGGATGTGGCTTGCAAATATTGGCCCTACTTAAAGAAAGCTGCCAGTGTCCTTCCTGCCCTACAGGAGCTGACAAAAATATTTCCTCAGTGTTATGCATGCAAGAGCTCATGCAACTAAGTGTGAGTTATTTTTTACATTTTTGTGTCATATGTGCATTTGTAACATTTACAAGCACAGTAATAACATACACGTTTTTGAACAACTATGGTATGTAGTAGAGATGCACCGATCAGGATTTTTGGGGCCGATCACCAATCACCAAAAGCAGTATCTGCCGATCCCGATATTGCCGATCACCGATCACAGTGTCAAATCCATAAATTCTTCTATATTGTTGTCTTGTGTAACTTTCATATATTTAATTAATGATTTTTCTTACACAACATTGACATTGTATTATTAAGTATAAAAATTAGGAGATGAGAAAGTATCATGAATTGACCACCGTTTTATTGCAGGCTGAGGCAATATGCAATATTTCACACTCTAGAGACTCTTAGAGACAACTTGGACTCAGCTTACATAGAGTAACTGTAGCTTACTAGTGGGAATGCATGCAGTCAGGATGGGAATTTTGTCATTTTAGGGGCAAGTCCATTTGGCCTGCACTTTTTTTTCAGGGGCACCAAGGCCACATGACAGGGCACAAAGGCCACTGAGAAAATGTGTTGATTTACCTTTCAGACTGATACCATGACATCCTAATTTATAATTAGACATGGATTATGTATTAAAACATTTTTTAGATACCAATATCAAGTTAATGTTACATTACAAAACAGTTTTTTTAAGTAGGGTTAGGGTGAGGTGAGTTTTGTGATACTACACTGAATATTAGTGTTATTGAATATTTCTCCCAAATAGAAATTCCCCAAAATTATGGCAAAGCACATTTTTTCCAAACAAAAAATCTGTAGAATAATCAGCAGGAGACCACTGATGTGTGGAATGATTTTGGTGACACTACACTCTGAATAATAGTGAAGTTACTGAATATTTTTTGTAGTTTCTCTTTTCAGTGTTGCACTTTGTAGACGGTCCCTGCGCCCTCGTCTCACAGCTGGCTGACCATACAGACCAGAGTTAATGTCCAGACGCTCGTTTTGATTAACATACGGTTGTAGCTCGTTGTCTTCCTCACTACGGTAGGAAAGAGCCGTCAGTTGTGTTTTAACAAGGTTTCACTTATGAGTTATTGATCCGGGAAGTTCGAATCTGTGAATATATTTCCAACTTTACCGGACTAAATCCTACCACATAAGTCAGTTACGTATCATGCCAAAACCGGCTGCGCTCGCTCGCTGTGCTGTAAGTTTCGTTGTTCAGTTTTGAGACGCTGCTGCTGTTTGAGAGGCTTTCACGTGAGATCATCGTGATGATGAGACTCCACCTGCACGAACCGCGGACTCACTGAAGTTACTGAGTGACTACTGTGCACTCGGGTGGCTGTAATTAAAGGCAAGCCCGCTACACTGACCGGGCCAGGGGCACAGAGGCCGCTGTGGCCGTACGATGAGTTTTTTTTTCACGCTGCATCAAGGCCAAAGTGCGGGGCAACAGCGGCCATGGCCTATCTCGTTGTGCCCTGACGACAAAATATATGTCGAAAGCAGGTGATTAATCTGTTTACCATATTCTTGCTACCATTTTTAGATTGCATTTCATAAACTCATTGTTTTCAACAGCACGTGTGGACAGGCTTACACTGCATGCATTGGGGTGGAACCACAAAAAAGGGCCTCTCTACACCAAGCACTTTCCAGTAGATATGTAAAGGTAAGTCTGTATTTGTGGTTTTGTTGTGTCATGTATTGACGCTTTTGCTGTTCACTTGGCTTGTTAATCTTTAAAGGCTTTAACCTGATTATTGTATAACATTATTTATCAGACATGTTAAAGACTCCTGGACGAGACTGCAAGCTAGCTGAGCTAAAAACAGAGCTACATTGCTCGGATGATGAAATGACATCACAGTGGATCTCTGAGGTGATTGAATGGGCAGCTGGGGGTAAGCAAGACCAGATAACAGAAATCGGTGCAGAGAGTGCACATCGCATGTTTTACAACCAAGTTGAATTAAAATGGATTTTATATGTAGACCAAAAGAAACTCTTAAATTTAAAGTCCTGTGTTCTGTTATGTTGAATTTACTGTAACTTTTATTTCTATAGAGACACCAAACGCAGCTCATACCACTGAAGGCACCACACAGAGCGAACTTCCGCAGTCCATTGTGGTGCTCTACCTTAGTGTCAGGCAAAGGAAAAAAACCCTCTACCGTCAGAATGGCATAACAATAAAACAAGTTCATAAAATCAATCTACTGTATTTAATAGCGTTAACATCCCAACAAATGCACGTACTTGCAATTCATGAATTCCAACTGTCCATTATTTAAACTGCCATTTAGATTATGATAATATAGATAGTGTTCTTGCTCTTAATGTCTTTTCAGACAGCAGCAAGTTTCGCCACTGCCTTCAAAGGAAGCTGGGAGAAGACAAAAAACTGCTTCTTCAGGAGATGCAGAGGTACAATGGACTAGTACCAGACTCTGCAGCAATTGATGTGGCTGCTGTGGAGAACACATTTACTGGAGAGAGCACTGTGTCCCCTCTGTGGCCATGGGAGGTTCATGGCAGTGGTATATCAGTTTTGTAAAGCTTCATAAGAATTAATTTTGAGTTCTTGTACTTGGAGTATACTGAACTAAATCATGCTAATAACATATTAAGCTTTTTAATATCCATTAGGTTTGCGGGTGTATTTTAATTTTACTGTTATTGTGTTCAGAAAACATCACAATCAAGTAGAGATTGTATGACCAAGTGATGTTAACAATGCGACTGGAAGAGGAAAAGAGCATGTTCTGCCCTCTGGTAAAAGTTGTGATTGGCCCTTTGATATATTTTATTAAAAAAGGGAGTTCATAATTCATGTAATGTTAAAAAAAGATACTATTTACGGCTGAAAAAGTGATAATATTACATTGCTTTGCATTATTTCATGATGTACTCTTATTTTGAAGGCTTGTAAGAGATACGCCATGCATTATGGGATGAAAGGAGTTGTTGTAAACAAGTGAAGCTCTGATGAGCATGGGGGTTTTCTTTTGTGTCTTAAACTTCATCTAGAAACCCCCGAAAGCAATAGCTGTAAGTTTTGGTTGTTTAACAACATAAATCACAAGTTTAAGTGTCTTAGATGTATTTTCTGAACAGAGTAAAAGTTTGTTTTTTGCACATCTGTTTTGATAGTAGCTAGCTGACTTTGCTAGCATTAATGCTAATCTAGAAGCGTTTTAGCCTATTGTCTGACTGTGTTAGCATGCTAATTGTGTTTCAAGCCCTTTGTTACCACATTGGCATATCAATGACGTTTACCTTTCATAATTGCATATGACATTAGCACCTCTTGTTATTTTAATGGTAACATAAGCACTTATCGCTACCTGCGTTTAGTCACTCAATAACAGTTTTATGCTAATAAGAGATTTTTTTCTCTCTTTTGTTTCTGTAACAGTTTTACTCAAAGTCTTTCACCTGTCACAAATTGACACTGTAAATAAAGGAGCAAACCGAGTTTGGCTGGCTGTTTATCTATGTTAACATACTGGATGTATATAACACATAGGGGGAACAGTACAGTAAAAAGCCACAACATCAGAGGGTGAAAAGGGAAAATACAAGACACAGCCATGGACTCCAACCATGAAGCCAGTACAAGAGACAATATAGCTTCATCAGAAGTTAGCCTCAGCTTTTCAGCTTGTGAAAAAGTCTTCAGTCAAGGCTACATCCAGAGCTAGCTCTCAACGTTCATCTTCTTCAAAAGCCACCTCTCAGGGCTCATCTTCTACAAGGTCTTCTGTGAATGAGGTAGCAGCCAGAGCTAGAGCCTCAGCGGAAGGTGCATACGCTAAGGCAGCGTACGTGAAGAAACAGCAAGAAATTAAGAAGGAATCAGCCAGGTTAGACCTAGAAAAAGCCACGCTACAAGCAGAAATAGAGGTCTTGGAGAGTGAGAAAGAAGCAGCAGCCGCTCAAGTGAAAATGATGACATTCACAACGGGAGAAGCACAATCCCATCCCAAGTGGTCCAACAGAGGACAGAAGAGTATGTGCAAACACAGCTCAACACTCAAAGCTTAGCTCCACTGCACAACAGACTCTTACACCATGAGGAAAATCCTACTCTGAAGACATCACCAATGGTTGCAGGAGAAACATCCACAGGCAACATCTTCACGCCCTCAGCGGTAAAGCATGCACACACAGCTCATCACATGGTCCCTCCAAGCTCACCAAACCGCCCATCAAAACAAGATTTCACCAACCACACACCTTCTCAAAGCCCGCCGGATAACCAGCAAAGACAATACAATCAGCATTCCCCTCATTGTGTTACTGTCCCACCAATGATAGACTTTGCCAAGTTCCTCGCACACAGAGAGTTGGTGACTACAGTTCTCTCAAAATTTGACGACACACCAGAAAGCTTTAGAGCATGGCAATCATCATTTCTCAATGCAACACGGGAAGTAGGGCTCACATATGGTGAACAATTGGATCTCCTAGTCAAGTGGCTTGGAAAAGAGTCTTCTGAGCACATCAAGAGAATCCGTGCTGCTCATGCCACTAACCCCTAAACAGCCCTCGAGCTGTCTTGGGACAGACTTGAAGCATGCTATGCTACACCAGAAATTGTGGAAAATGCCCTATTCAAGAGACTAGACAGTTTTCCCCATCTATCTCCCAGAGACAACACAAAACTAAGAGAACTCAGCGATCTTCTCTTGGAGCTCCTGGCAGCAAAAAATGAGGGATATTTTCCCGGTCTCGCCTATCTCGCCTATCTCCTCGTGGGATAAAACCTATAGTCGAGAAGCTGCCTGCAGGTCTACAGGACAAGTGGCTCTTCGCCAGCTCCCGTTACACAGAAGAGCACAGAGTGACTTTCCCCCCTTTTAATTCTTTGTTGACTTTGTCTATGGTCAGGCTAAAGCAAGAAATGACCCAAGCTTCATCCTGTCAAACAGCAGCCAGTCTTACAATAAAAGTGAGAAAATCCTATTTAGACACAGTGAAAACAAAACTGTATCAGTGTATAAGACAGAATTCAGTGCAGCCACTGATACAAGCCCCAAAGATGCAGATCTTGATCGATACTGCCCTGTTCACAATATAACCCATCCTCTAGCTAAATGTAGAGCCTTTAGAATTAAGACATTGTTGGAACGAAGAAACATCCTAAAAGATCACAAACGCTGTTTGAAGTGCTGCTCTCCAAACCATCTGGCTAGGGATTGTCAAGCCACGCTGAAATGTAGTGAGTGCAAAAGTGAAAGACACTGCTCTGCAATGCACATTGACACCTCTCAACCACGTCCATCACCTATGCCTGATTCAGATACAGAGGCACAAGATGGCAATCCAGTTGAGGTGACATCGCGGAACACTGAGGTCTGTGGTGAAGCCAGCAACATACCTCGATCCTGTTCCAAGGTGTGTTTGGTGTGGGTCTTCCCTCATGGTCAGCCAGAATGCTCTGTCCAGATGTACATTATCCTTAACGACCAGAGCAACCGTTCACTTGCTCGTTCTGAGTTCTTTCACCTGTTTGGGATTAAAGGCAGTCTGTCACCATATCTGATGAGGACATGTGCAGGTGCAACTGAGATGACTGGCAGAAGAGCAACAGGCTTCCAGATTGAAGCAGTAAATGGAGGTGTATGCTTGGATCTCCCACGTCTCATTGAATGCTCTTGCACATGCTCACTTAAAACACCTTGCCCCATACATTCCCAAGCTGGACCCCAATGCTCAGATGATGATCCTACTAGGAAGTGCCATGATATGGGTGCACAAGGTGAGGCACAAGGTCAAGGTCTGTGTTTTGTTTTACTTTGATTTACCTTTGTCTGTCCGTGCCCTAAATAAACACACAATTTACCCGTTAGAAACGCCGGCTACATCCCTTCCTTCCTTACACCCGAGCGAGCGTGAGCAGTAAGGCTCACAGCCTGTGTTATTTTTAGTAACCTAATTAGTCCCACTTTGCTACCAAATGGCATGTTTCAACACAAGTGAAACACTGTTAATATCACTTACTTATTTCCTTACCTTTATTACCACACTACATGTGGTCTTCCTTTGCAAATTATTTTATGTAGGGTAAGTGTTGTTGTGATTAATAACTATATGGCCATATTATTCCTTAAATAAATTTGGCATTTTGACTTTAATTAGTATATCTGTGCTGAAAAAAAAAAATTGAATTCATTTGAAATGACAAAATATTCGAAAAAACACTTCAATTGTCTGTCACAATGTTCTGCTCATATTGCTGTAACTGCCAATCATTCTTAAATCTAATACTATAATGACATCACTGATGCCAATTGAGATTATTTGCAAACAATAAACATAAGCTCCTTCAGATAATTTTAAATTTTGAGCTCCCTCATGTCGAGGCTAAGGTCCTCCACTGTCCCTTGTGACCTCAGTACTGAGTTTTCCTCATAACTGCAGGAGACTAACGTGTCAAAACCTTACAGAAAATGCTTGAACTTATTAGCTATTGTTTAGAGAAAATTTTGGTTCAAGTAAAAGTGGAAAAAGTGGTGAGAGAGCTTATCTTTTGTTCACAAAACCTGGCCGAGAGTAACTGTAATGGCTGCGCCACCATGTTTGGAAAGATGAATGAGGAGATATGAAACTGAAGAAAACAGTATGTGCTTGTTTTGGGCTTCACATTTTATTTTGTATGTGGTCACGAGCATGGAAAATGCATCTAGAGGAACAGTAGATGTACATAACAGTAAATACCGGTTAAATGGAAAATGGACAATGCTAACAGTAAAAACTGTGACTGTTATGCAAATAAAGATAACTGTGGAAGACTCAGACAAAGCAAACCATGTCTCCCTGTGTCATGCCCTGCATGGGTACTGCACCCAGGTCCTGTTACAATAACACATATTTAAATAGACTAATAACAAAACAGGTGACTGCAGGCTGTAATTTCTAGAAGGCACCTGGATTACCATTAAATGCCATAAACCTCTCTCTAAGAGGGACACAAAAATAATTTTTTCCCATTATCCGAAGAGATCACAATCACACATTGGCACATATTATCACATGATCCTTTGGTAGGACATGTATGCAAAAACGTACCTATTTTCGTTCACAAATGAGCCAAGAATATCAGGGACTCAGTAGTCTGCTGGAGCAGCAGCATCTCAGCAGCAGACAAGAAGAGACTTGATAAACTTATCAAGAAGGCCAGCTCCATCCTTGGATGCCCTCTTTACCTAGGGCAGGTGGTGGGAGAGAGCAGGATGATGAACAAGCTGTCATCACTGCTGGTGCAGGAGTCCCACCCCCTGCAGGTCACTCTCACAGCACTGGGCAGCTCCTTCAGCAACAGACTGATACACCCTAAGGCTGTGTCCCAATTCAGGGTCTTCACACTTCAAGGACCCGCCCTTTGCGGTCTCACTGAATGAGTTTACTTTGGTGCGCCCTGCAGGCCGCGTCAACTTTTGTGAAATAGGATGGTCTACCCTTCAGAGCATTTCCTGGTTGCGTCACCAGATGTTCCCGCCCCTACCTGTATGTCACTATTTATTGCAGCCCAGGTCAGCAAAGTGACAAGAAGAGTAGTTTGAAAAGTTTGACTGTCAGATCTCTTTGAGCTTCAGGAATTCATGATTTCCTCTATAATCCTCGTGCTTGTGGAGGAAGAGTAGAAGCGGCTCTGGTTTATCTCCGGCTGAGAGGACTGTGGAGAGGTAAACCTGTTATTGAACCCACATAATGTTATCAATATTATCATTATTAGCTAGCTAACAGTTTGGGGAAATTAACATAACGATACATTACGTTAATGCTGACATATAAACTGCTGATCGCCACATATGGTTTTATTTTAATTTTAAAGGCGTTATTCCAATTTAAAATGTTTGGGAGATAGTTTTGTTTGTTGTAATGATTTATTATTATTATAATTATATCATGAAATTGCCTCTTTCTTAAAACATTCTTAGTGACATGGCAGCTGTGGATGGAGTCAGAACTGCAGACCCAGTTGATGGACGATGTGGTGGACAGAGGAGACTGGACCCCCAAACACCCTGAGTACCGACCCAGATGATGTCCCACTGATACCATCCAGCCCAGCAGCACTGAAGGGACTCCTGCTCAGCCTGTTACTGTACATCATCTCTGACTGTTTTAATATTGTTTTTAATAATAATTGTTTTTGTTAATAGTTAATAATAATCTGTAAATAGTTATTTATGCTGTCATTTTGTAAATAGTTGTAAATGTTAAGACTAGGGCTGGGACTCGATTAAAAAAATTAATCGAATTAATCAGAGGCTTTGTAATTAATTAATCGAAATTAATCGCATTTTAATCGCATATAAATATTTGACCTGAGAACAGTGAGAAGCAATTTTTTTCACATGGATTTCAGTATACCATTGAATAATGACTGAATACAGAAGCTTAAGCAACAAAACATTGTTTTTGTTTTTTCCAAGACCAACAGACCAGTGCAATTTTTAAATATTTTTTTGGCCTTTTATGGCTTTATTGACAGAACAGCTGAAGATATGACAGGAAACAGGGAGAGAGAGAGGGGGAGTGACACGCAGCAAATGGACTCAGGCCAGGAGTCGAACCTGGGTCCGCTGCAGAGCCTCGGCACATGGGACAGGCGCGCTCTACTCACTGAGCTAAACGCTGTCCTGACCAGTGCAATTTTTGCCATAAAGTGCAGCAATAGCATGCTCTTATCTACGCTGCCATCCGTCCGCTTTTGAGAACAAAATTTCCCATCCACGGGGCCAACCAAAGCAGTCTCGTCTGCTTCTTCGTTCATTGTTGTTGTCTGAAGTCATGAACGTTAGTTGGTGCTCCAGTATAATCGGTACCCCTGAAACTCTTCCAGTGAGAAACGTTCCGCGGTGCAAAAATAAGTGCGATTAAAATGCGTACATTTTTTTAACGCGTTAATTTTTGTGTAATTAATTAATCGTAATTAACGCGTTAAAGTCCCGGCCCTAGTTAAGACCTTAATAATAAAAGAAAACATTCAATCCCTTGTTGTCCCTGAAAAGTAGCACTTGATGCTGTTTGCTGTTATAAATTGTACTTAAGCTGTAAATACTGAATGGAATAGACAATGCGTAACAATAGAACAATATTTTATTTCATAAATTATATAAAATGAACAATTATGAACAAATAATTTAAAAAGAACTCATAAATTAAGTAAATAACAACAGAAATAATGTAAGGATTGTCATCTGGAGCTGAGAAGAGCCTCTCCATCCTCTCTGCAGCCTCATGTCCTCCTTCATCCTCCCTCCTCCACTTCCTCCTCAGCCCTTGCTGGCTCTCCTCCTCCTCATCGTCTTCATCCTCCTCCTCCTGGTCACTTGGCCCTGGTGTGTCCTCAGGGATGGAGGCAGTTAGGACGGGGAGGCAGTGGAAGGCCTCTGTCCTAACTCCTCATCCATGAGGACACACCAGGACCCAGTAGCAGCACTGGGCCTCCCGCTGACCCTCTGCTGTCCCTGGATATTAGCAATCCTGAGGTAGTGGAAATCAATCACGTCAGCTATTTTCAGCAAAGTATTTATTAACTTGCATGGGTAAAATAAATATAATTTAGTTTCCACATCATCATTCAAACCTGCAGCTACTTTGTATTTTTTCTTTAAATGGTCCTGGCCTGCTGGGCTCGAGCTTCCCCTGCAGGCCCGTTGTTTCCAGAACTGTTCTGAACACAGAGAGAAGCAAGAGAAAAGGTCAACACAAGATCACATTAACACAGGGATGCAAAGATTTGTGACATCAGGACTGACAAATGGACTATTTATTATTTATTTATCATTTTTTATTGCCTTCCATCCAGCCGGCGGAATGTTTTGCCCTGTGAACAAATGTTGTTCTGACCTCGGACAGTGATGAAGCTCTCTGTTTGCTCCCTAAAACACAATGAAATGTAAAAGACGTTTTGTGTTACGTCAACAGACAAAAGAGATCTAATACAGCAAAAAATATATAATCATCATAAGGATAATCCTAAACTTAGCTCTTTATTCAATTCTAACGTTTAACTAGACTTTACAGCTTTACAGTCTGGAAATAAAGCAGCCTGATCTGAATCTGTTCATCTTGGTCCATTTATGTACATGAAGTAAAAATTGTCTATAACATCTCCACACTCACAATAAGATATAAAATACAAGTCAACCTCTGAACGTCTTACGTTTGAAAGTGAAGGCTTTTAAGGCTTTACTTCCAAAGGGATCAAGCTGAGCATTACCAACGTATTTTTTCTTTCAAAATTATTTTTATTGAATTTTCCTTGAATGCATGCATATAAGAAGTGTCAGGACACAAAGGATTTAATCTGATACATCAAAATAATAATAATAATAATAATAATAATAATAATAATACAAAAAATAATAATCCGTAAATACAAAAGAGATATAGAATCAAAATATACCAAAATAATGCAAGTAGAATAAAATAACCATGTGAGAAAAACAGAAAAATAGTGAAATTAAAATGGAGGAAAAAACGAGAATAATAATAAAAAAATAAATAATAAAAAAAGGGAAACGAGATAGAAAAAAGATAAACAATAATGAAAAATAAATAAATAAATACAATTGAAAATAGAAATAAAAAAAGGGGACAATGAGACACATATACAAACACACAGGAGGGGACAACATTAAGAGGAGGGGAAGGATTGGGGGGTGGGGGGTCCAGTTGCGCATTTAATTACTTGACCTCAGCCAGGTTATATTTATAGTGGGTCAGCTGGAAGTTTATCACTCCAATTGAAGCCCATCTAATTGCTTTACAAATTCAATGAAGTCATCCCATGTCTTGTGAAAGTTCTGAAGGGCACCATTAACAGTATACCTGATCTTTTCTAATTTGAGATTACACATGATACTCTTGATGAGATGTGGGTGGGTGGGTGGAGCAGCATTCTTCCAGTCCAGGAGGAGAATGCCAAAGCCTTGCGCTGACAGGAGGTCATAGATATGTTTTCTGAGGTTACACCAAAAATGGCCACAAGGGGGCAGGGAGTAACAGGTTTTTAAAATATTTTTGAGAATATATCAAAGAAAGAGGACCAGAATCGATCTAATTCAGGGCATCCCCAAAACATATGGTATAAAGTCGCAGGAAGCATTTTGCATCTGTCACACAAGGGGTCAATGTGTGGGTACATTCTTGTCAGGGCAGTCTTACAATAATGTAGGCGGTGCAAAACCTTGAACTGGATAAGACAGTGACGTGCACATATGGATGTTGAGTGTACACGAACCAAGGCAGCATCCCAAATGTCATCCGAGATGTCAAAGCCCAGCTCCTCTTCCCAGCGCTGTTTTAAAATAGTTGAAATTAAGTATTCATAAACTTTGGCCAGCCTCCCCCTTTGACATTGTAAAAGCATGTTAATAATGTGATCAAAGTGAGTTTTAGGTGGAAGAGAGGGAACATTTGGTAACTTCCTCCTAATAAAATCCCTCACCTGCAGGAACTGAAAGAAAGGAGACTGTGGCAGATCAAATTTTTCTTTTAGTTGTGTGAAACTGGCAAAGACACCGTCTATGTACCGGTGCTCTAGCTTTTGGATGCCCTTGGCATGCCAGGTTTTAAAAACAGAGGAATGGCTAGAGGGGGGGAATAAGTGGTTGTGGGAGAGCGGGGAGAAGAGAGAGATGCTCTGCAGGCCAAAGTAAAGTTTAAATTGTTTCAGAATTCTTAAAGAGTGCCACACAACAACATTATGTTTGGGGATTGAAACTGGGAGTGGGAGCGATGCCCCTAAGAGAGCAGAGAGAGAGTACGGATGGCAAAGGGAGGCCTCGATATTGACCCATGCTGGACAGTTTACACTGTCAGGAGATAAAAGCCAGCAAGACATGTTAGTCAAGTTCGATGCCCAGTAGTATAGTTGGAAATTAGGGGCAGAAAAGCCGCCAAGCTGCTTGGGTCTCTCAAGGAACTCTTTACGAATTAGTGCATGTTTACCCCCCCCCAGATAGAGTCAGAAATTAGTCGTTGTAAAGTTTTAAAGAATGAGCGAGTAATAAAAATGGGGAGACATTGAAATAAATAAAGAAATTTAGGGAGAATGTTCATCTTTACTGAATTAAGTTTGCAATCAAAGAAAGAGGAAGGACTGCCCATCGTGCAAAATCAGTTTTACAGCGCTCAAAAAGAGGAGCAAAATTGGCCTGGAATAGTTTTGAGTATGTCCGAGTGATGGTCACACCAAGATATTTGAATGAATCCTTTACAATCTTAAATGGTATGTCACTTTGCCGAGGGGGGGATGATGTAATGGGAAAATATTTGCTCTTATGCAAATTAAGTTTGTACCCTGAGATGGCCCCGAAAGAACTGATCAGAGATAAGACGTGAGGGAGAGTGATATCAGGGTTAGAGAGAAAAAGACCACCCCGAATAATTCCCTCTATCCTATCATCCTGTCTCAAAGCTATGGCAAGAGGCTCAATAGCGATCGAAAACAAGAGGGGACTTAAAACGGCAGTAGCTCAATCTGTAGAGACTTGGCTTGGGGACCGGAGGGTGGCCGGTTCAAGTTCAGCTATGGACCACAAAATGGAAGTGGACTGGTAGCTGGAGAGTTGCCAGTTCACTTCCTTGACTACTGCCGAAGTGCCCTTGAGCAAGGCACCAAAACCCCCATATGCTCCCCGGGCGCTGTCACAGCAGCCCACTGCTCCTAGCTTGCAGTGTTACAATATATATGCAGCTAGTGATGGGTCAAATGCAGAGAATAATTTCCCCTCGGGGATTAATAAAGTATGAAAAAAAAAAAAAAAAAAAAAAAAAAAAAAAGGGCACCCCTGTCTTGTGCCTCTACCTAGATGGAAATGGTCAGAGAGTTGATAATTCAATTAATTCATAACCGAAACCAAACTTCTCTAGAGTAAAGAAAAGGTAATCCCATTCAACACGGTCAAAAGCCTTTTCCGCGTCTAGCGAAATTACAGCCTCAGCACCCAAATGTAGATAAGGAGTATGCAAGATATTGAGTAGTCTTCGTACATAACAGAATGTCTGTCTACCACGTACGAAACCAGTTTGGTCATTAGAAATGATGGAGGGGAGAATCATCTCCAAACGGAGACCTAAGGCTTTAGCCAAAATCTTAAAATCCTGATTAAGGAAGCTTATAGGTCAAAAAGTAGAGCAGCACTGAGGATCCTTGTCCTTTTTCAAGAGGAACGAAATGGTGGCATGATACAAAGTCGGAGGAAGAGTCTTTGTATGAAAGGATTCAGTGTACATCGCATGCAAGGGGGGCACTAATTTGTCTGAAAATGTTTTATAGAAGTCGGCTGGAAAGCCGTCCGGCCCTGCAGCCTTCCCGCTTTGCATTGAAGTAATAGATTTTTTTTATAAATTCAGGGGTGATAGTTTCTTCAAGTAACAAAACATCCTCAGGGCTTACTTTAGGAATATTCAAATTACTGAAAAAATTGCCAAACTGGTCTGGGTTAAGCTGAGATTCAGAAGTATAAAGACTTGTATAAAATGTTTTGAATTCATCATTGATGAGCTTGTGATTGGAAGTGATAGAGTCGGAAACAGTTTTTATACAGGGAATGGAGCGAGAGGCAGCTTTTTGGCGAAGTTGATGGGCTAAAAGTCTAGTAGGTCTATCCCCGTCTTCAAATAGTTTTTGGCGGGATTTAAGTAGTGATTCCTCTGCACGCTGTGTTGTTAAGAGGTCAAACTCTGTTTGTAAAGCGATCCTATCTTTAAGGAGCTCAGGAGTAGGGTTTACTGCATATTGCTGATCTAAATGGAGAATGGAGGAAGTGAGGTCAGAGATTGCACTTTTGCGAATCTTATTCGCATGGGATGTATAAGGAATTATCTGTCCCCGCAGAAAAGCCTTCAAAGCTTCCCAGCGGATAGACGAAGAGGTATCAGCCACAGGATTAGTCAAAAGAAATGTGTCAGTTTGGTTTGAGACATAAGTGACAAACTCAGGGTTGGAGAGGAGAAGAGGATTAAAGCGCCACGACCTGTTTGGGGGTCTTTCTTGTAAAGCGAGCTCAAGTTTGAGTGGTGAGTGATCAGAAACAACAATACCTTGATAATCACAAGTTCTAATAGAACCAAGCAAAAAAGCATCAATAAAGAAATGATCAATCCGTGAAAATGAATTATGTACAGAAGAAAAGAAAGAGTAGGATCTGGAGTTAGGGAATTTGAAACGCCAAGGATCTACATAATTGTAGGTCTCCAAGAATGATTTAACTACCTTAGATGATTTATAGGCAGGATAAGGTTTATTGGAGGAACGATCACGGGCAGGGTCTAGAACTAAATTAAAATCACCGCCAAGGATTAGATGGTGTGTGTCTAAATTTGGTATAGAACTAAAGAGGTTGTTAAAAAAATTTACATCATCCCAGTTAGGAGCATAGATGTTAACCAGTGCAAGGGCTGTATTATCCAGGGTGCCAAAGACCATCACATAACGACCGTAAGGGTCCGAAATGGAGCTGGTTACAGAAAAAGGAACATCTTTATGGATGAGGACTGCAGTACCTCTGCTTTTAGAATGAAAGTTAGAGTGGAACATCTGCCCCACCCACCCTTTTCTGATCCGAAAGTGGTCTAATGTACGAAGATGTGTCTCTTGCAAAAAGGCAATGCCTGTTTCTAGGTGTTGAAGATGGTCAAGTACACGCTTTCTTTTCACAGGATTGTTTAGACCGTTTACATTCCAGCTGACCAGATTTGTATATAATTTCCTAGAGATAGCGTTTATTGGTATAATTACCTTTCACCGAGGTGAGGAAGTAACGGCAACTGGACCTGTGGGGCGGGACGGGGTGGGAAGGGGGAGGGGTGGACAGAGACACAACTGCAAGGAACACACCATAAGAAATGAGAAAAAACCCCGAAAGAAATAAAAAAGTGAAAAAAATAGATATAAGGAGAGTCAAACACAAAAAAAAACATCTAAACTGAAGTAGATGCACTTCACCCCCCTACAACACTTCGTAACTGTATGTATATACATACTGCGATGCCTATTTGGCAGCATCCTGGCTGAATAGAACAAACAAGAAAATAGCAAGCTTTTTATATTTATAACTAAAATTCTAGAAAATTTGCTAGAACCGGAGACAAACAACAAATCAAGGTTGTTAAGATGACCAAAAACAGAGCACAAAAGAGAATACTTAGAAGGTGAGAGAAAACAACAAAACAAACTAGGGCTGTCAGGCGATTAAAAAAATTAATCTAAGGAATTACAGGATTTGTAATTAATTAATCTAATTAATCACATTAATCTCATATCTGCTAAAGGTACCCAAAGAATTCGAATTCTAGGACATTACAAAATTGTATTGCATGACTAATACACTAAGAAGAGAAGAACTTGCCGATCAAAGGCCCTAGCAACGATGTGCTCGCCTCGCTCCCCTGAGTCGCGTCCATGTCTGTTGTCACCCTGCTTTGACTAGCGACAAGGGCTGTAACGATACACCAAACTCACGATTCGGTTTGTATCACGATTTTTGACCCACGGTTCGATACAAACCTCGATTTCTTTTTTCTTTCTAAATTAAACATTTTATTTATGTAACATTTCAATAACTTATGTATATGATACTTGTCTGATAGTATCAGAGGTGCAGTATTGTGGAGGGCGTGTCTATCTGATGGTCTGTTAACTGCACAGATCCCTCACTCAACTTAATACAGAGAAATGTCCCACAAAACAACCCCACTGCGCAGAGAGACGTCCAAATGACGTCTTTTCCAAGTCATTTTTGCACGTCTAATTTTGGCCACCTCAAGGTGCAGACTGTTACCCCAGACAACGTTTTTTTTTTTACATACACTTAACGTCCATTTATGACATCCACAGTACCTCCGTACAGGAGCTATTTCTAGTCCAAATATGGTCTTTGTGGACGTCATTTCAACGTCAAATTAGAACTCATATTAGACATTGTTTTTATACTGTACTGCTTCTAGTTTCTATGCATAAATGTAGTCCCATTTCAGAAGGTGGCATGCTGTTAAAAATAATAAATCACAATCCAATCTCCAGGATTCAGTTGAGAAATACTAGTTACTAGGCTACTACTTCTTAACAGCAGGCAGCATAACCCTCAATTAAGTTTGAAAAAAACAAAGTGGTAAAATACAATAAATAAAATTACACCTCTTTGGTCTGTACTACAAAAATAGGGTTAGTCCTGAGTGACTATGTACAAACATAAGAACTATTAAAATATAAAACAATTAAACACATATACATATATATATTTTCATTTATTTATTTATTTATTTATTTTTTAAGTGTGAACACTGGGGTAAAAATCAAACTGAACACAGAAAAATGAAAGGGCTTACCAGATTCATCTTGTGAAAATAAACAAAAATCTGGCTTTTTATTTTCCACACATAAATGGTTGAATTTCAAACACACATTCCCTTTGTCTGTAGCCCACTGTCTCAGGTCATCTTCAAGGCTGCTGATCACTTCGGCTTCATCATCATTTGGTTCATATTCAGAGTCAGTGGACAAACAGTCCACATCAGTGTCAAAATCAAAACCATGTGATGTCTCAGGAACGCTGTCACTTGTTAAACTGCGTGGGGTCCCAGGCACACTGCTACAACTACACTGCTACAACTCCCAGCCACAACATCAATATTAATGTCAATGCTCTGATGTCCATCTTCGCTGTCATAACGTAGAAGTTCATCCATGTCTCTTAGGTGTTTTCGCCATTCTCTCATTTTCATAGCCATCTGTAGACACAGATGCAGTATAAGTCAGTTTAGTCTTACAATTTATTTGACTGGGTGTGTGCAAAGGAGCATGAGGTCACAATCTGTACCTTGTTTAGGTGGCTTCCAAAGGGCTGCAAACCCCACTCCACTTTCAAAAGAGGACCAAACACCACCTGACAAAAGGATAAGACTGATTTAGAAACACCCAACTAAAGCTTTACAATACTGAACTCAGAACTCCATTGCACTAAATTGTTATGCATTTGGCTGCGAACCCCCATGTGGTTGTGTCTGAAGCTCCCCCTCCTCCCGCCTGTATTTTAGTATTTTGCTTTGTTTTGTTTTGTTGTGCTGCTAGCCCCATTAGCTGTCCCGGATGTTAGCAAGTGCAGGCACGTCTCTGTCAGCAGCAGCACCACAAAGAAAAATAACTACAGTCTGAGTGAAGCGCTGGAGCCACGGACCCATACACGGCCGTCACCGAAAAAAAAGCCTTGACCTGTAACTTAACAAGTATGATGGCCGTTGTGATGAGGTAGCTTCATGCTTACTTCGACGAGCGGTAGCGGTTAACTTCCGCTGCTAACACCCGCTTCCCAGCTCACCACAATGGCCCTCCTGCTCGTTAACACTGGAGGCTCCTGTTGCCGACGATGGGGTTGGGTAACAGCCCATGGCTCAAGCGCATCACTCTATGTATTGATTTTTCGCCGGCTTCGTTGTAAACAAAGTTGATTGTGTTCAAAAGCTAACGTTAGCAGATGTAATGCTAATTATAGCGACAACAGATTTGAAGTAGATTAGCACAACAAAGCTAAAACGGCAAACGCTATAAATGCATAAATGAACATAAAATTAACTTATGGGTCTATGAGCTGACAGAACTTACCTGCAATTTAGTGGACACTGATTTTCGGACTGCTGTAAGCTGTTGTATAGGTCAATGGTGCACAGAGCCGAGCGGCCAATTGCTTCAAACGAAGACAAACACCTGGGCCAATGGGAATGGCTATTAGGATGTACGTTGTAATGACGCAATGCCTCAGCCAATCAAAATGGCGTTGACTGTATGTATATATATATTTGTATTAAACAGAATTACACTGTTTTAGAAAAGAAAAACAGGAAAATGTAAACAAACAAAAACATTACTTTTATTCAAAAATAATGTTTAATTGCAAATAATCATGTCCATACTACTAGTACTACTCCTATGAAAATAATAATACTAATTAAAGCTGCAAGCAGCGTTGAACGGGCCCTCGCAGTCCACGTGCGTCGGGGCATGCTGCTGTCAATGCATGCTGCCGTCGGGGCATGCTCAAGCAACACCTTCCGCTGAAGAAGTCGTTGCCTTATAATTCGGTGGCCTGCTACTGCGGTGTGAAATAATGTACGCTGAAGTCAGAAAACTGTGTGAACTGCTGCATGATTCCCCGGACAAAGACTGAGTCGATGGTCCGCCTCTGGAGCTGGCTGAAGAGAATGTGCACACGAGGCATGATGCAATGAAATAGTTTCAGGAAGAAGCCGAAAGTATCATTTTCCAGTAGCCTCACAAACCTTCCAGCTTCTCGCACAGTGGTAGGCTCAAACTCCCCTAATGGTTTCGAAACACTGGATGATGTCACCTTTGTGCTAAAACAGTGTTCACTGCACAGATATGGAAGCTCCATCTTACTCTGTTTGCTCTTGGGAGTCTGTGTGCCACCACTCTCTCACACACACTGGTTCTCTTGAAAAAAATCCAGACAATCCAGCCAGGTCAGAGAAGAACTGATTAACCGATGGGATGTGAGATGTCACCTGCTGCATGATGAAAGCTGAAGAGGAGGAAATTGCAGCTCATGGGGGAGTTGCTGTTGTGCTTGTCCCTCTGGGGCTTCAACAGCCAAAAGTGTAAGTCCTACATCTGAAATAAGACCATCAGCTGAAAGCCAACAACATTTCCTACATGTCTATGTATATATTGTCTATGTGAAGTGAAAGATGTGGGAATAACGGCGTTAGAATAAACAGCGTTACTAACAGCGTTACTTTTTTTCAGTAACGGGTAATCTATCCAATGACTATTTCCATCGTTACAACGCCGTTACCGTTACCGACTATTAAATGTGGCGCGTGACAAACTGAAGCTGATCATTGAAGCTGTGGTCACTCGGCTCTCAGCCACCGGAGCTGCAGAGCTGTATTTTTTTTCCTACGGTGAGGGAGGAGGGAGGAGCGAGACAACCGCATAAGTGATGATGATTGGCTCTCTCACGTTGAGTGAGAGTTCTTAAGCCAATCAGTGGCAATGTTCGGTGTACACACAAGCCACACACGCACACAGCAGCCTCACACACTCAAACTAGCAGAGGGGAACTGCGGCAATGGTGAGTCCGGAAGGAAAGTTAATATTTTCAAAGTGGAAGTACAGACGCTACTTTAATCTCCTTTGTCCACGTCCGTTGTAAGCAACTCTGATCTAATGAAGCATCTGTCAACGGCACATGCTTCTACAAAACTAACACTGGCCAAAACTCTGTTGCTGATGCTGTGGATGATGATAGCAGGCCAGGTGTGGTTAACGTGTGCTCCGCTAACAGCTTCACAAAAACTTGTGATACAGACTGAACTGAATGCAATGATAGACAGGTATGTTGATGAGAACTTGCTCCCGTTATCAACAATTGACTCAGACTCCTTCAGAGCACTCATTGGCAAAATATCGGGGAGAGCAGGTGCCGGTCCGCCATGCAGATATACATTTTCTAAATACATATGTAGATGGCAAGTAGCTAAAATGACTGCCGAGCTCAAAGGGGGGAAGAAATAAAAGTAACGCAATAGTTAATTTCCTGGTGACTGACTACTTTTATAGTGGAGTAATTCCGTTACTAACTCAGTTACTTTTTGGGAGAAGTAACTAGTAACTATTACTAATTACTTTTTAAAAGTAACATGCCCAACACTGCGCAATACACACCCATTATAAAATCAGAAGACGGCCTAAAAATCCTTAAAACTAAAACTGTGATGATTTGAAAACTGTACAAGATTTTTAAAAACTCAATACATGCCCAATAGTTTGAGGTCTTCTGACTCTTTAAAAGTTAGAATGGTGTGTCTAGCTCAAAGTATGAGGGACAAGGAGAGGTTGAAGGTGGATGAGTTTCGAAGAGGACTTGAAGATTTCCCCATTTAATCACATTGAAACTAATTAGACTGCGACCAGAGCGCCATCTATTGGCTGATTTGCACCAAATTTTACACAAATCCTCATCAGCCCATACCACACAATGATGAACATTTATGTGATAATCAGATAGTATTCTGTAAAGATATGCAAGATTGTCTGTTTTCAACACAATATGCAGGAATTTGTCATTTTATATTCTGGGCAGTTTATGGACTATTAAAATTCTTTCGATAACTTTTTGTCAGGACGGTCTACAGATTCTACATGCAAAGTTTGGTGCAATTTGGTCAAATCGTCTAGGAGTTCAAAAAAGTAGGTTTTTCATTGTTTGCAATTTTGCGAATGGAAAGTTACTGCAAAAGTGGGCGTTGCCTACATCAAACAATTCAGCTGAATTCAGGGAACAAATATGTATGAGGTTTAATAATGTGCAACATATTAAGTGGGAGATATGAGCGAAAAAGGCTTCTGCGTTGAAAATAGTGCCACCTGCTGGTAATTTTTGGTGAGTGAGTCACAGGGGCCATTCTATAGCACCTCTATGAATTTCATTTCCATAAGTGTTATGGTGTGGGCACAGGGCCAAATATAAAATAAAGTGGCACCACAGCGCCATCTAATGTCGAATTGGTAAACCCTTCATAAGCTCTCCTCAGGAGGGCACTGACAATAAATGTACCAAGTTTCGTATTAATCGGACGAACAGATGTGGAGATATAAAATACATCAATTTAAAGAGCGCCACCTTGTGGTCATCGCCTAAAATTTTGCACAGGGCCTCAGGGGCTCATGGGGAAGTAGTATCCTGAGTTTCATGTCATTAGACCACACCAATGTGGAGATATGCAACACTTCCTCTCTGTAACCAAATCTGCAGGAAGTTGTTATTTTTGTTGTTAGTATTGTGTGGCCTATCAAAATTTTTTTAATAACTTTTTGTCAGAAGCGTCTACAGATGCTGTGTGCCAAGTTTCGTGCAAATCGGTGAAATCACCTGGGAAGAGTTGGAAAAAGTAGGTTTTCGACATTTTGCGACGTAGCGAAAAAAAACGGTAGGCGGAAATGGGCGTGGCCTATACCACGAGATTCAGCACAATTCACTGAACGCGTGGATATAAGATGGATTTGAATGTGCGACAAAGTATATGGGAGTTATTAGCCAAAATGCGCTTTCCTTAATAACAGCGCCACCTAGTGGTGTAAATTCAGGACGACAATAGAATATAAAATTTTTCGCCAGGTGTGACTTATATTCCAAGTTTGGTGAGTTTTGGGGTATGTTCAGGTAGTGAAAAATGCGATCATTTTGGACAAAGGAAAAAAAAGAGAAGAAGAATCAATTACAATAGGGTCCTTGCAGGTTCCCTGCTCAGGGCCTAATAATAATAATAATAATAATGATAATAATAATAATAAATAAATAAATTACTTACATCATGTCAATTCCCTGCACCTGTCTTAGATGTCCAAAAAAGTGACCTAGCCCGACGTTCAAATGTTCTACTGCATATTGACGTCCAAGTGGGGTCATGATTAGACGTCCAAATTGTGGACCTAGTTTGCACGTCGTGAAGAGGTCCAGAATTGGTCTTGGACTGACAGACGCAATATAGACATGCTCTGCATGTCCATAAGACGTCTAATGTTTAGTGGGACGTTACAGAACCAAACTAAGGTAACGTAGTAACTCCCAAACAAACAACAAATTTCGGTAGCTGAGGCCACATCTTGAAGGTGGTCATGACTGCTCAATGTGGGCGTGTCTTATTAGAAGACAAAAAACAACAAACATTTACATTGAAATTCATATGGTAGATATAGAATAGGTGACAGTTCTTCCATCCAAAAATTGCACATGTACTCCACTAGGTGGCGCTATAATGGATGCAATCGCGTTTTTGGCTGTAACTTTCACATTTTAAATAACACATTCGCAAACCTTATATCCATATGTTCCCTGAATACAGCTGGGTTTTCTGACATAGGACACGCCCACTTCTGCTGCACATTTCCTTGGCTAACGCGCCACATATGCAAAACCTACTTTTTTGAACTCCTCCTTGGGATTTTGTCACATTTGTGTGAAACTTGGCACATACGCTCTTCAGCTGAAGTTATCAAAAGAATTTTGCTCGGTCAAAAAATGCGTAAATTATTAACAAACAAAGTTCTGTAGCTAGCTATAAAAATGGAAAGTGTTTGATATCTCGGTCAAACTAAATGCTATTAACACCAAATTTGAGATCCTTGATAACCATGACACTGGGAAGGGATGATCCGAATTTGGCAAATATTTGCCCCTAGGGGGTGCTAAAAATATGGGAAGTTCATATCTGCTTAACAGCTGTACCGATTTTTAAGAAATTTGGTCGGTATGATGTAGGGCCAATCCTGAGGCCATATCTTGAAGGTGGTCATGACTGGTCAATGTGTGCGTGATTTAGTACAACAAATCCAAATCGGCACATATTCAGCCTTTTGCACTTTGGGTGCACTTCCCATTACAGTGAATACCACGGCTTAGACGTTGGCCTGTGTCCTGACTTTTGTCTTGAGCCCGTCATCCTTTGGGGCCAACTTCCGAGGGCTAGGCGGTGCGCGGGGTTCGAGTCGCGCAGGGGGGCTTGGCCCCCGTTCATAACTGCTTGCCGTTCTAGTTTTTCTTTTTCCCAAATGATCGCATTTTTCACTGCCTGAACATACCCCAAAACTCACCAAACTTGGAATATAAGTCACATCTGGCAAAATGTTTTATAATCTGTTGTCGTCCTGGATTTCCACCACTAGGTGGCGCTGTTATTAAGGAAAGTGCGTTTTGGCTAATAACTCCCATATACTTTGTCACACATTCAAAACCTTACATCCACACGTTCAGTGAATTGTGCTGAATCTCGTGGTTTAGGCCACGCCCATTTCCGCCTCCGTTTCTTCTCGCTACGTCACAAAATGTTGAAAACCTACTTTTTCGAACTCCTCCCAGGCGATTTCACCGATTTGCATGAAACTTGGCACACAGCATCTGAGGACCCTACTGACAAAATATATCAAAACATTTTATTTGGCCGTGTGCCCACACCATAACACTTATGGAAATAAAATTCATAGAGGTGCTATAGAATGGCCCCTGTGACTCACACACCAAAAATGACCTGCAGGTGGTGCTATTTTCAATGCAAAAGCCTTTTTCGCTCATAGCTCCCACTTAATATGTTGCACATTATTAAACCTCATACCTATGTGTTCCCTGATTTCAGCTGAATTGTGTGGTGTAGGCCACGCCCACTTTTGCGATAACTTTCTATTCACAAAATCACGACAAATGAAAAACCTACATTTTTGAACTCCTAGACAATTTGACCAATTTTCACCAAACTTTGCATGTAGCATCTGTAGACCTTCCTGACAAAGAGTTATCAAAAGAATGTTGATAGTCCATAAACTGCCCGAAATATAAAATGACAAATTCCTGCACATTGTCTTGAAAGCAGACAATCTTGCATATCTTTACAAAATACTGTCCGATTATCACATAAATGTTCATCATTGTGTGGTATGGCCTGATGAGGCTTTGTGTAAAATTTGGTGCAAATCGGCCCATAGGTGGCGCTCTGGTGGCAGTCTAATTAGTGTCAATGGGATTAAATGGGGAAATCTTCAAGTCCTCTTCAAAACTCATCGAACTTCAACCTCTCCTTGTCCCTCATACTTTGAGCTAGACACACCATTCTAACTTTAAAAGAGTCAGAAGACCTCAAACTATTGGGCATGTATTCAGTTTTTAAAAATCTTTTACGGTTTTCAAATCATCACAGTTTTAGTTTTTGTTGCCGACCCGGGCTTCCAGGTCGTGGTACCATTTAAGTTTCGGGATGCTGTGCTGAGGTTGGCACATGATGATGCTGGCCATTGGGGGGTCAGAAAAACATATGACCAGGTCTTGCGACATTTTTTTTGGCCGCGTCTGAAGCGGGATGTTGCTGGGTACATCAAGACCTGTCACACGTGCCAACTTACAGGTAAACCTAACCAGGGAATTGCGCCTGCGCCCTTGTTCCCTATTCCAGCTGTCAGTCAGCCTTTCGAACACTTGATCATTGATTGTGTGGGGCCATTGCCTCCTTCTCGGTCTGGTGCTGTGTACCTCCTAACTGTAATGTGTCAAACTACGCGCTACCCCGCTGCATACCCATTACGCACGATAACGACGCGGTCTGTTGTACGCGCGCTCAGCCAATTCATTTCGGTTTTTGGGATTCCGAAAGTGATTCAGTCAGATCAGGGGTCAAATTTCTCCTCCCATTTTTTCTACCAAGTCTTGAAGCAGCTGCATGTTAAACATAATAAAGCGTCCGCGTACCATGCGCAGAGCCAAGGGGCCCTAGAGCGGTTCCATCAGACGCTCAAATCACTGCTGCGTTCATACTGCACTGAGAAGAAGGGAGACTGGGAAGAGGGTCTGCCCTGGCTGTTGTTGGCTGCTCGGGGGGTTACACAGGAAAGCACTGGTTTTAGCCCGAATGATTTAGTGTTTGGACACAAGGTGCGCGGGCCGCTGGCTCTGCTTTGTGATCAGTGGAAAGAAACTGAGATTCCAAAAAACTTAATCGACTATGTGAATGGGTTTCGCCACCGACTGTATGCAGCTGGCGTGCTGGCCAATCAAAAACTATCGTCGGCACAGTGCAAAATGAAGAGAGTGTTTGATCGGCGTGCTGAGAGTCGGGAGTTCAGTGTGGGGGACCGGGTTTTGGCTTTGCTGCCAATAGTCACTTCTCCTTTGCAAGCCAAATTCTCGGGTCCCTATGAGGTGGTGCAACAGGTGTCTGAGCTGAACTACATAATTTCCACCCCTGAGCGCAGGAAAAAGACACAGATGTGTCATGTAAATCTGTTAAAGCCTTATTATGCTCGTGTTTCCTTGGACTCTCATACAGCGGAAGCTCCGGTCTCGCTGGAGGGCCCGCGGCCGGTTTGTTCAACAGGTAGGGTGTCCACTGTCCATGTCCCTCAGATTGTGGCAGCTGAGGTTGAGGATGGGTTGCCAGTTTTGGACCCCACTCTGGTGCAGGGTCGTCTGAAGAATTCGGAGTCCCTGTGTAATTTACATGTGTTGTTGGGCATCTGTCTGAGTCCAAACAGGCAGATTTATCAGAGCTGATTGCATTGTATCCTTGTTTGTTCAGTGACACTCCTACACAGACACATTTCATAGAGCACGATATAGATGTGGGGGAGGCCCAGCCAATAACACAAAGGTTTTATCGTGTAAACCCTGAAAAGCGTAAATACCTGGAAACTGAATTGCAGTATATGTTGGATCATGGTATTGCTGAGCCCTCCTCATCAAGTTGGGCCTCACCTTGTATTCTGGTGCCCAAGCCCGATAACACCTTCAGGTTCTGTACTGATTTTCGAAAGGTGAATGCTGTCACTCGGCCTGATTCCTTTCCGCTTCCGCGAATGGAAG
The DNA here is from genome assembly GCF_900880675.1 of Sparus aurata. Taxonomy (NCBI): domain Eukaryota; kingdom Metazoa; phylum Chordata; class Actinopteri; order Spariformes; family Sparidae; genus Sparus; species Sparus aurata. The sequence continues at coordinate 2,071,425 of NC_044208.1, forward strand.
ATTGTCTTGATCTGGTAGGACAGGCAACCTTTGTTAGTAAATTTGATTTATTAAAGGGTTACTGGCAGGTTCCTTTATCTCAGCGGGCACGGGACATTTCAGCGTTCATAACACCTAACGGTCTGTTTTCATATCAAGTCATGCCTTTTGGGTTGCGGAATGCTCCCGCAACCTTTCAGAGGTTGATGACTAAAGTTTTGGGTGACCTGGAAGGGTGTGCTGTATATTTAGATGACGTGGTCGTGTTTTCTGACACCTGGTCTCAGCATCTGGAGCGCATCCGGTCCCTGTTTACCCGCTTGGCTGAGGCGCGACTCACCGTCAACCTTGCGAAGTGTGAGTTCGCGAGGGCGACGGTGACTTATCTAGGTCGGGTGGTTGGGCAGGGTACCGTCCGTCCTCTGAATGAGAAAGTTCAGGCGGTCGCATGTTATCCTGTTCCAGTCACAAAGAAAGAGTTAATGCGTTTTCTTGGTTTAGTGGGCTACTATAGGAGCTTCTGTAGGAACTTCTCTGAAGTAGTTGCGCCCCTTACTGACTTGTTGAAGGCAAAAGTAACCTTTGTCTGGTCCCCTGTGTGTCAGCAGGCTTTTGAACGGGTAAAGATGCTGATGTGTGATGCACCGGTTCTTGCAGCCCCACGGTTCGATCGTTCGTTCTCCCTGCAGGTGGACGCCAGCCATGTGGGGGCGGGAGCTGTTCTCCTGCAGGAGGATGACTTTGGTGTTGCAAAACCTCTGAGCTTCTTTTCTAAGAAATTCAACTCCTATCAACTCAATTACTCAACAATAGAGAAGGAAGCACTGGCCTTGGTGTGGGCTTTAAAACACTTTGATGTATATGTGGGTTCTGGTGTTGTGCCTGTGGTGGTCTACACCGACCACAACCCCTTGACCTTTCTCAACTCTCTAAAAGGTCCCAACCAGAGATTAATCTGGTGGTCTCTGTTACTACAGTCATACTGGTTAGACATCCGGCACAGTAAAGGTTCTGACAATGTGGTTGCAGACGCATTGTCCAGAGCACCTTGTCTGTAACATTTTCTGTGTTAAACTTAAGCTGCTGGGGTGTGTTTGCCACTTGGTTTCCCTGTCTCTCCTTTCCCCTCTTAAAATTGCTTCCTTGGTACCAGGTTGCTCAGAGGGAGGGCATGGTGATGGTGAGGAGCACCAGAGGTAAATAGCCGGCAGCAGGTAAGATGAAACATAGTTCATTGGTTAAGAGAGTTAAGCCCAAATGGTAAGGTATGATATGTATAGTTATATGGAATGTTTTATGATTGTGAATGTATGGCACTATTAGCCAAGATGGGTATTGGTGTGGGTTTGGTGATTACGTTACTTTGTGGCTCTGAGGTTGGGCCACCTTCTTATGGAGGGGGGTGTGACGGCCCCCTGCTGTTCTATGGCCTGCTTTGTGTGTCCCTTCCTTCCTGTTTGCAGGTATCTCAGTGGGCGGGGCTTGAAACTAGGAGCGCCTGGCCAGTCTCCTGGAAGTGTTAAGAGCGGCCGTCTGAGTCGATCTAGCTCTCTCTCTCACCAGAAGGACCTGGTTTTTCCTCCGGCGCCATTGTCTTGTTTTGTTGGCTGTGGCCTGGTTTTTACACTTTACAACACTTAGCACTCATCACTCACCAGCACTCATCGGCAGACACACTGATAACCATACGTTCACACCTCATAGCATTATTATGATTTATGTACTTTATTTAAATAAATATTGTTAATTGTTGCGCTTACCCCCGTCTCACTATCTTTTGTCATGGCTTTTTGAGCCGGTCATGACACCTGTTAAAAAATGTAGTCAGTAACGTAATCCAAGTACCACAATATTAAAGTAATGTAACTTGAATACTTTAAGTTACTTTTGGATTACCTCAATGCACATGCAATTAAAGACTTCCTCTAAGGAACACATAAAGCAAATTAAATATTTAATTAATTGTAGGGTATGTTAGATTTATTCAGTTTTATTCATTGACTACTAACTATTCAGCTGTATTCAAGAATTACATGACATATTACAATAATAATAATAATAATAATAATAATAATAATAATAATGGTAACAGTTATTATTAGTGTTATTGTAACTACTAGGCCTATTTCTAGTAATAGCAGTTGTAAAACACCCCCACATATAGGATGTGTGTCACTTATTTGTCCCCCAGAATTACCCATACAATTTCCTAATATAATCATGCTATTTTAATACCTTGTTGTGATCTAAAGTGTTAGTGACCCATTTCAGTCACTGCAGGTGTTTCAGGCAATTTTGTAACGTACAAGCCTCACTAGGTGGCAGTAGCTACATTTCAAGTGTCTATGGGGCCCTCGCAAGTCAACAAGATTTCCACGATGAAGTCCGTGCAAATGTTTCACAATAAAAGCCTACTAAGCTATTTATGCTGGAGGACTTTCAATTTGAGACGGACACAGGAAGTGTTGAGTTTGTATTAACAATGTAATGTCTTAATTTTAACAGGTTAAACGGGAGCGAACCAAAACGAGACTTTAAAACTACCAAAAAACCTAAACACGTACCATCCCGGTCACCAGCAGCAGCACCACCCACAGACCCAGTAGTAGTACCTAGTAGCAGCAGCAGCAGCGGTAGTAGAAACAATGATAGTCCGAGTCTGGTTAACAGGCTAACTAATGTTAACTTTAGCTAACAGAATTTCTGTGTAGCTAGCTAACGTTCGCAGTTTCGCTTACCATTAAATGTTTAATGTGTCCTTGGACGATGGCAGTGTGTGCACAGCTGGGAGGCACAGCTTGCACTGTGCAGTGATGTTGTTCCCTCTTACTTCTTTAGAAACAAAGTAATGGCGAAATTTCCAAGCAGTAAAAGCATTTTTTTCTCTAGCGCTCGAGTCCATAATGAGCCGCCTGGCTTCACTTGAGAGCAGAGGTCGTTGTGACTGACTTGTCTGAAGTGTAGTAATGTGTGCACGCGTGCATACGGCATTGCCGCATTGGCAAGATTCATTCATTAACATTTATTCATCATTTGTTATCATATATTTTAATTGTAATCCAACCAATAATCCCATTTTTTTTCCAAATGTATCTGTAATCTGATTACGTCTTTTTTTTCTGTAACTGTAACGGAATACAGTTACTGTTTTTTTGTATCCTAATTACGTAACGCCGTTACATGTAGTCCGTTACTCCCCAAGCCTGGTTCCTAGTTACTTCTCCCAAAAAGTAACTGAGTTCGCAACGGAATTACTCCACTATAAAAGCAATTAGTTACCAGGAAATTAACTATTGCTTTTATTTCTTCCCCCTTTTGAGCTCGGCAGTCATTTTAGCTACTTGGCATCTACATATGTATGTGTATTTGTACAACAGAGTTTTGTCCAGTGTTAGTTTTGTAGAAGCGTGTGCCGTTTAGAGATGCTTCATTAGATCAGAGTTGCTTACAACGGACGTGGACAAATGAGATTAAAGTAGTATCTGTACTTCCACTTTGAAAACATTAACTTTCCTTCCGGACTCGCCATAGCTGCAGTTCCCCTCTGCTAGTTTGAGTGTGTGAGGCTGCTGTGTGTGTGTGTGGCTTGTTTGTACACCGAACATTGACACTGATTGGCTTAAGAACTCTCACTCAACGTTAGGGAGCCAATCATCATCACTTATGCGGTTGTCTCGCTCCTCCCTCCTCCCTCACCGGAGGAAAAAAAACACAGCTCTGCAGCTCCGGTGGCTGAGAGCCGAGATGGATGACAACAGCTTCAGTGATCAGCTTCAGTTTGTCACGCCCTCCATTTAATAGTCGGTAACAGCATTGTAACGATGGAAATAGTAATATTGGTTAGATTACCTGTTACTGAAAAAAAGTAACGCTGTGAGTAATGCCGTTTATTCTAACGCCGTTATTCCCAACACTGGTATTGAGTGAAATAGAATGCGTGACATCATAGCTACAGTGGAGAGCAGCTGGAAGAACTGTAGAAAAAGTTCTTTTCAGCTTGATTTGGATCCCACATCTTTTACTTCACATAGCCAATATATACATAGACATGTAGGAAATCTTGTTAGCTTTTGGCTGATGGTCTTATTTTAGATGTAGGACTTACACTTTTGGCTGTGGAAGCCCCAGAGGGACAAGCACAACAGCAACTCCCCCATGAGCTGCAATTTCTTCCTGTTCTTCAGATTTCATCATGCAGCAGCTGACATCTCACATCCCATCAGTTAATCAGTTCTTCTCTGACCTGGCTGGCTTTTATGGATTTTTTCAAGATCTCCAGAGAGAACCAGTGTGCGTGACACAGTGGTGGCACACAGACTCCCAAGAGCAAACAGAGTGAGATGGAACATCCATATCTGTGCAGTGAACACTGTTTTAGCACAAAGGTGACATCATCCAGTGTTTTAAAATCATCAGGGGAGATTGAGCCTACCACTGTGCGAGAAGCTAGGAGGTTTGTAAGGCTACTGGAGGATGACTGTTTCAGCTTCTTCCTGAAACTATTTTATTGCATCATGCCTAGTGTGCACATTCTCTTCAGCCAGCTCCAGAGGCGGAGCATTAACTCAGTCTTTGTCCGGGGAATCATGCAGCAGTTCACACAGTTTTTCTGACTTCAGCGTGCATTATTTCAAACCGGCAATAGCAGTCCATTGAATTATGAAGCAACGACTTCCTCAGCGGAAGGCATTGCTCGAGCATGCCCCGACGGCAGCATGCATCGACGGCAGCATGCCCCGACGCGCGCGGACTGCGAGGGCCCGCTCAACGCTGCTTGCAGCTTTAATTATTTTTATTTTTCTCTGGCTAAAAGTGGTGCTGCAGGCTAAACCGTGCAAGGGAGGGCGGTGCAATTTGGAGGGTTGGTCCAGACTCCTGCGAATATCTCATACACAAAAAGCTACATAAATCCGCCTGCAGGGGGCGCCATAACCTAGGCCAACGCATTTTTGCCTATAACTCCCACACCGTATGTCGCACATTCAAAAAGATTGTATCCCAAGATTCCCTGAATGGAGCTGAATCACTTTGCAATTGGCCACGCCCACTGGCCACGCCCACCGCCTCTAAAGTTTTTTCGCTAAATCGCAAAAACTGGAAAACCTACTTTTTCGAACTCCTCCTTGGGATTTTGTCCGATCTGCGTGAAACTTGGCACGTACACTCTTCAGCTGGACCTGATCTAAAGTTATCAAAAGATTTTTGCTTGGTCAAAAAATGTGCAGATTTTTAACGAACACATTTCTGTAGCTAGCTATAAAAATGTAAACTGTTTGATATCTCGGTCAAACTAAATGCGATTAACACCAAATTTGAGATCCTTGGTTGCCATGAGATTGGGAAGGGATGAGCCGAATTTTGCGAATTTTAGCTACTAGGGGGCACTAAAAATTTGAGAAGTTTATATCTCTTGAACGGCTACACCGATTTTTACAAAATTTGGTCGGTATGATGTAGGGCCAATCCTAAGGCCATATCTTGAAGGTGGTTATGACTGGTAAATGTGGGCGTGGCTTATTACAAGATAAACAACAAACATTAATTTCAGCCAAACTGTTATGCTGAGAGCTTTGAAATTTATATGGTACATATAGAATAGGACACAGTTCTTCCATACCAAAAATTGCACATGTACTCCACTGGGTGGCGCTAAAATGGATGCAAATGCGTTTTTGCCTGTAACTTCCACATTTTAAATAACACATTCGCAAACCTTATATCATATGTTCCCTGGATAGAGCTGGGTTTGCTGACATAGGACACGCCCACTTCTGCTGCACATTTCGTTTGCTAAAGTGCCACATATGCAAAACCTACTTTTTCGAACTCCTCCTTGGGATTTTGTCCGATCTGCGTGAAACTTGGCACGTACACTTTTCAGCTGGACCTGATTTAAAGTTGTCAAAAGATTTTGGCTCGGTCTAAAAATGCATAAATTATTAACGAACACATTTCTGTAGCTAGCTATAAAAATGTAATCTGTTTGATATCTCGGTCAAACTAAATGTTATTAACACCAAATTTGAGTTCCTTGGTTGCCATGACACTGGGAAGGGATGAGCCGAATTTGGCGAATTTTGGCCACTAGGGGGCACTAAAAAGATGGGAAGTTTATATCTCTTGGATGGCTACACTGATTTTTACGTAATTTGGTCGGTATGATATATGTCCAATCCTGAGGCCATATCTTAAAGGTGGTCATGACTGGTCAATGTGGGCGTGGCTTATTACAACAAAAGTTCTAGTTATTATTTGTATTTAAAATCTATGTATAAAAATGTGCTGTTAATTTTGCACTGTCATGTAAATATGTATATATGTCTATTCTGTTTTTTCACTTTTTTATTGTTTATTTTTGCTATTGGTTTTGTTCTAATATTCTGTTGCTGCTGAGACAAACAAATTTCCCCGTCTGCGGGACATTGAAGGATTTCTGATTCTGATTCTGATTCTGATCAGCTGTCAGTCGGCTTTAACAGCTATAGAGACGTCAGATGAATTTATGCCAAAAATGACGTTATCTGTAATTCTTTTAAATATAGCACAAAACTAAAAATCGGCGAGAGATTTAAATACTCAGTTAAACTGATGCTGCGTGTGTGTGTGTGTGTGTGTCGCAGCTGTGTTGTTTCTTATAGTGCAGGTAATGTGATGTTTCCTCTTTCATGACATGTATTATTTAACCCACCAGCTGATATTAATCACAATGTTTAGTTTTATGACCTGGACTGGATCAATACACAGATTTCCCGTGGTATCCATGGCTATAGGTCTACCTGTGATCCATGAATATCATGAAAAAAATTGTGTGTCTGCATTTTAAGTGTAATCAGTTCAGATGATTACATGATAAAATTTATCGTGAATATAGTTAAGACCTATACTTGGATATTAGATTCACATCTTCAAATTCATATCTTTGAAGCAGATGTCAACTGTTTTACTGGATGATCACTTTATTTTTTCAGAGGCTGATCTCTGGAGAAACTCAAACAGCTGGATCTGCATCTGCTTTGCTGTCTGGTTTTGTGGTTTGTGCGAGTTCAGTTCCTGTTTCATTCTCACAGTTTTATCACTCATTGTACAGGATGGTCCGGATGTGATGCTCCTGCTGATATTTTTCATTTTCATGCAGACAAAGCTTCTGTAAACACATTAAACTTCTAATGGAATTTTTTTGTATGTCGTTATACTGTGTACTCTGTATTCATAATGTTTACTGTGTATTCATACTGTGCACTGTGTCGTTATACTGTGTACAGTTTTCATACTGTGTACTCTGTATTCATAATGTGTACTGTGTATTCATACCGTGTACTGTGTCATTATACTGTGTACTGTGTATTTCTACTGTGTATTTATAATGTGAACTGTGTATTTATACTGTGTGCTGTGTTTTATACTGTGTATTCATGCTGTGTATTCATACTGTGTACTTTGTTGAAAAAAAACTCAAAAATACCAGAGGGAGTTTTAACCACGTCTTCTTTATGTGCTTGTAATTACAGTAACTCTGTACAAACTTTTCTCTTATGCAGGGAGCTGGTTTGTAATAACTACTTGATCCTTTATTCATTTGTCCGTCACATAAAGATATCAGAAACACTTTGATGGCTGCAAGTCAGTCATTAAGTGAATTTTTGAGATGTGTAGGGTTTTTTAATATGTAACATTTATGCATAACATTTTCAAAACAATCATATATTCTGTAGAGCTATTACCTTAACCCAAATATTTTCCACAGTGTTCAAACCAGAGACATTTTCAAGGTAACCATGGATTTGGTGACATTAAACATAAACATAATACCTCATCTATGAACAAAAGAGAGGTTGTTTAAGGATGACAACAACTCCCATGATCCCACACTTCTTCTGTTTGTATTGTTTTAAATGAGAGACCCCTAGCTGTAAGAATGACTTACTGCAGCCTGAATGAGTAATTACATAAAAAATTACATTAGCATTTTTGTTTTGTACTCTTATCACATGTAATCCACTACATACCAGCCCAGATGACAGCTCTCTTCAAATAAGAACTGCGCCTCATGGTTTACAGCATGGAGGATTTATTTATTTCCCTCGCTGATCTAACATTAAAGCTAAAGCACTAAAGACCTGGCTGGCCTCCACTGATTTAATGAATTCAGAGATGTAAACCAGGAGAGAGGGGATTTGGTTGGGGTCATTGTTAAGAAATAATTTACCTTCAAAAAGAACTGTCCTCTTACAGTTTTTCTCAATTGTTTACACACGAAAATTGGTACTTGAGACACAATGACCACAACATGTAACTCATGCACCAACCCCCTGAACCAATTCTGCTAAACTACAAGCACAATTCCTGCTTTACACTCAAATTGCAGTTCTAAACCACACTTTTTTCAAAACACTACAGGCGATTCTCTGCATTTGGCACAATTTTCATAAAGAAAATCTCTTGTTTTCACAAGGTACACTCTGTCATTCAAAATTCTAAAGTTAATTGCCCTACTATGCGTACTGACTCATCACATGGGCAAACACCTGGACACCCTACACAACACACTCTTTCCACCAGGGGTCCGTTTCACAAAGCAGGTTCAACAAACTCTGAGTCTAACCCTGAACTCTGAGTCGATCTACTCTGAGATAGGAAACTCTGAGTTTTCGGTTCCAGAACAGCTAATTTGAGTTAGTTTGATCAACTCGGAGTAGCTTCAACTGGAGTTAAGCGTGTGCACCACAAGTATAAAAAGACAGCATCAATGGAGCCCTGATTCGACGAGTCACCATGGCAACGGGCAAGAGGAGGGCTATGTTTTTCACCCCACTGGAAATGTAAATATTAATGCGCTCATACGGTGAGTTTGAGCACTTTTTTAGAAGGAAGTGTAACACCGCTGCAGCAGCAAAAGAGAGGGAGACGGCGTGGGAGAACATTGGTGCTCGGGTCAATGCGTTGTAGGGGCAAATATAAACTGGGTCATGATCATGCATATACATTTATTAGAGAAATACACCTTACAGTTGTGTGCTAACAGTGAATATGAGCCTGATGTAAGACCAAGGTCAGAGTGGGTGAGACACTTTGCAGCCATTAGGGAAGATATTAAATAATATTAAGATGATAGTCTCGCGTGATCATGACGAGGGGGGTGGTCCAAGAAGGGGCGTTGGTGACACTGACCCCAGGTATAAAAGGGGGTGATCCAGGGAAATTTCTCAGTTGTTCGGGGATACCTAATGGATTTATAACTTCTCTTGGAATAAACACCTTTTTGACTGAAGACCTGCTGCCTCGCCTCTGATTTGGACTTAGTCTCTGGAGCAGTTTTGGGACTTAGTCCCTGGAGCGATTTTGGGACTTAGGTTCTGAGCGGATTTCACCTCTGGTCTGGACTTAGGTTCTGAGTGGATTTCTCCTCTGAGTTGGATCTAAAATCTGGGCTGTTTTTCCTTTAATTTGGATTTTAACCTTCAAGTGGATTTACTGGGCCTGATTGTGGAATAATTTGACGGATAAGGATGGTAGTCTCCCACTACATATTTGGCGAGCTAGCCAGGAGGAGAGGCCCAGTACACAGCCTGCGGCGGAGGACCGAGAGGGACCGGACGGCAGATCTCAGGGGCGCCCCACACATTAAGGAATATATTTAAACTTTTTCTTCATTTACGAGTGATGCCGTCTACTCCTTCCCAGCCCATAAGTCTCAGGTATTGTCTTAAAACCTCTCCAGAACAACCTAAAACTGATAATTATGAGAAAAAAAAATATATATATTAGGGTAAATTGGATTAAATTATTACCATAATTTTGTTATTTCATTTTATTTATTATAAAAATAATACAATGATTTTAATTGAAATAATGCATGAATATAAAATAAACGAGTATCGTGTAAATAATAAAAGAATAATTGAGGCAGAACAAGTTAAAGAAGTAAATAAAAGTAGTAAGACGTAGTAGAAAAAGTGTTTTTCTGTTTCTTGACAAAAATACGTAAGTAAAGAGTTAAAATTGTTTAAGAGAAAAAGAATAATAATCGGAGGGCCAGAAACCGGAGCAGTCCAGTCCAGAGAGGTAACGGCAGCAAGAGGGAAAAATAGAAGATAAAAGTAGCGCAGCGCCAGCTGTGCCAGTCAACACTGGTTGAATGGGACTGACACCCATTCAACTAGTAATGTTAAAACACCCAACGCAAAACAGAAAAATCCAGGAATGCATGAAAAGGTGGCACAGAGTATCCTCTGGAGCCACTAAGTGGCCGTTAATAGGGACCTTTGACCTAAAATATTGTGACCGAATAGAGGCTGAATTACGGAGAAAAGACCTAAAGAATGATGATAATATGAGAAGTAGATGGGAGAATAGTTAAAAATTACGCTAGAAGTGAGAGAAACAGAGGGCCAGAAGCAGGACACACATTATAAAAATAAACCAGGGGAGACCTTGACAGTCAGCCAGAGCTCTGTGCAGAGAACAATGAGACACTGTCAGGGCAGCTGCAATTTAGAAGATTTAAACCACAGCCAAAACTCTGAGCATTTAGCAGAAAACTTAGACTTAGAGTAGAGAGCAAGCATTAAATCAGTGCTGTGACAAATAAGTAATAAATAATATAGGTGGCGGCTGTAGCTCAGCAGATAGTGCAAGTCGTCTAGTGATCAGAAGGTCGCTTGTTCAAATCCCAGCTCCGGGCTGAGCCGAGCTGCATGTCGAAGTGGCGGCCTCTGCCATCAGTGAGGCCCTGCGATGAGCTGGCGACTCGTCCAGGGAGTACCCTGCCTTCGCCCAGAGAGATAACTGCGATTTGCTCCAGTAACAAAACCCCGCAACCCCATAAAAGGGATACAACGGTTACGGACAATAATAATGATGCTAATAATAATAATGATAATAATAATAATAGTTAATAAATAATAAAGAGAATAGCAAATAATTGAAGAATAGTAAATAATAAGAGAAGTGTAATGAAAACAACTGATAATTATAGACAAAATAGAATTATATAATATGATAATAAGTTAAGTGATGAGGATAAAGTGGTGGGTGATAACACAGATACAAGCATGAAAAATGAAAATAAAAAATGAAATAATTACTGATGATTATTTCGCCACTGAACAGTACATAGAAACTCAAGGTGTCAGAACGCATTTTTGGCTTGAACAAACATATTTTGATGAGAAAATTGGACATTAGCAAACTGAACAAGAAATTAGTCAAAAGTTGTGGCATTTCACTTAAGTTAGTAATACATACTTTTCCATTCAGTTATCAATATGCTGTTAAAAATATGATCAGGATGTGAGAGGAGTAGGAGAGACTCCCTTTTGGTATGTCAGAAAGTCATATGAGGGGCAATTATCTCTACATGAGGGGTTACAGGAAGGTAGATAAGATGAAATTTACTTTCCTAATAAAACATCAGGGGGTCTTCGTTCTGAGAAGGAGTAAGATATGAGTTGTCATAAAAGTATGTGACCTCCACTCTGTTGTAGTTAAGTCAGTTACATTTAGCGGACTAGAGCGCTCCATGCAGTATGTATTAAAGAGATCTGATTTATCACATAGAGTCTAACATTCTTCGGAGAACTAGCAACTCTCCACCCCACTAGAGAGTTCTAGATAGTCCTTATAGATGAGTAAGAAACTGAATAGGAGTGATTTGTGATAACAGGTAAAATGATAATATAATAGCATATAATAGAAAGAAAATATAATATGATCCAATATGAGTAAATGTAATAATGATATGATACAGTACAGTATTATATGAGGCCCCACTATGATAAAATGGGCGTATGAGTGAAAATATATATACAAAATAGGTATAAAGAATAAACTTTGTGGTGACATTCAGTGACTAGTATACTGCCTGTATACTACAGGGGTGCGTTGCTCGGAACGAATGTGTCATACAAACCACCTGGCTGAATAAGTTACCCAAAGTTAGTGTGTGTTTGATGAGATCCAACCCTACGCTTGTATAGGAAGATCAGAGTAATTGTGAATTTTGTGTGAATGATAAGCCCATTGAAAGTTTAAGAACACCTGTACCAGTGAGTCAGTTGAGAACATAAGAAACAAAACCGGGAAATTATAAGCTCTATCTAACCCTCTTGCAGGCTCTGCTGAATTAAGAGCAGACAAATGGGGAAAAATGTGGTTAAAAATGTTCAACTTTGGCACTATGTGACCCATGGGGTGTTTCCAGTGAAAGGCAAATTAAGCACAGAATGTTTAAGATAGTGTAAAAAGATAAAAGGATAGCAGGGAAGGAAAAAGATAGACTAACAAAGTTTTTTTAATTTAATCAGTAGTGGGACTGAAACAGTAATGGGAAAATAGAGTTTGAGTAACAAAAAGTAGAAACAATGTAGAATTAGGAATAGACCTCCTCCCTGCTGTCTCCACACCTACAACCCTTCTTTCAACAACACCTTCTCCACAAGAGGTCAGGCATCCCAGGATGACTCTAGGAAGGAGGGGAACCAATACACCCTGACTGTTCAGCCCTCTTTTTACCTTCTAAAATGAGTCACAAATTAACCTTGCTTCTCCAAAAAAAGCCTTTTTCTCCACTAGCAGCTTCTATTGACTACTGGGTGCGGAGTTGAGATCACTGAGGGGATGATGTTCCCCGACCCCGTGCCGGAGCAAACAAGGAAGCAGACTGTCATTGAGATCCAGAAGTGTTTTGTACACAGGCCATGTCAGCCAAACGAGTTGAAGGAGGCTACAGAGGAATCACCTGACACTAAGACTGGAGTCAGGTGGGCCACAGAGTCCTGGACAAAGATGGCAGGCACTTCACAACAGCCAGAGGAAAAGGAAACTGGATCTGCATCGAATTATCAAGGAAAGTGCAACAGCACTAACCAGAGGACTGATGCTGCAAAAGGAATGTTATGGGAGCCCTGAGCTTAATCATCAAGACGGGAGAGATCATGAGGAATCCTGGCTGCATGCACCAGCTAAAGGTGTCTGTTCATTTTCCAGGATTCCCTTGACACAGCCAAAGGAGACAGCAGAGGTCAGAGGTCAGAGCTTTGAGCAGCACATAGACAGGAGACACACACAAACACACACACAAACACACACACACACACACAAACAAGCACACACACACAAAGAGGGAAACACTGATTGACTGTTATAGGCTAAGCTTTGCTTTCTGGCAGTATTTGATAGCGTTAGGGCTCTAAGCAAGTTTGATTTTTAGAAATATAAAAGATGCACTTTCTGTTGTTATCCAGTGAGAAAATATCCACTCAGCCCTAGGGCTGTCAAGATCATTGCTCATTTATCAGGGTGCCATTGTTGATTCCCTCATTTTACCATGTACCTCCCCCATCTTGCCTGAAAGTAAACCAAAATGGGGGGTGGAGATTTTTAAAATACTTTAGGGTCATAAATTAAGATGTTGTAACACTAATGACTGTGGGTTTTCAGTTATTGATTTAACAAATGCATATTCTAGCATTCCTGTTCATCCTGACTCACAGTTCAAGGTTGCTTTCACCATCAATGGTAAACTTTGTACACGGACGTGGATGTCATAGAGTTTTCTTCTCCAATCCAACTTTGTTCCAAAACTGCAAATGAAAACAAACAATTGCCTTATTGGATGTAGCAGGCCAGTGTTGTCCATAGATTAAGCATTTTTTTTTTCCTTCCATTAATTTTTTTCATTCTTTTAGGCCTCCCAGACCATAGACATCCCTAAAGAAAAAATGATAAATAATGGAAATAAGACACATTTCTGAAATGGAGTGGTTTATTTAAAAAATGTAACCCCATGGTGGCGAATAGTGATTAATAGATCATTAATTAAGACAACCTTCCACCACAAAGAGCGCAATAGTGAAATTATCAAAGGGCTGTAGTAGCTGCCAAAAAGTTATGACCATAGCTGATATAATCATGTGTCCTCAAACTGTTCATGTTCTGCATGCTGTGTCATTTAACCTCAGAAAACCAAAAAAAAGTACAAATAATTAAATATGTTGAAGATAGGCGCAGTTTACCTGTGGAGTTTTAATGCAAGACACTCCAACTGGTAAGCACCCTTTAGCACACAACAGCACCAAGTTAGATAACATTTGAGGCTGGTCTGCCTCCCTGTTGCCAGGGACTTGCAGCAGCAGCTTTTGCTTTCAGAAAGCCTCAGCAACAACCATAGGACACATAGCCTTACTGTAACGTCTCACCACATACATGCCCTGTTTGCGCTTACACAAGCTAGGTTATGAAGTTGTGCTCTCAGCAACGACTGAACATCCAACGTTGCAATTCAGTTAATCCTGCAACACGGATGATACTGCCACATGACTGCCTTCAAGCCACAAATGTGTTTCTGAAACCACGTGAAGATATGCATAATTAACCAATAACAACATATCTCTCTCTGTTTGTAGATGGGTCCTGCCTCAGAGATGCGAAAAGTAACAACGCAGGTTACGCAATCGTACAGTTGCTGCCAGACGATACATTTACCCCAGTCCAAACAATCTAGCTTGCCCAACCATGCTCAGCACAGCTTGCAGAAATAAAAGCTTTTTAACTGTAGCAAGCAAATTGGCAGAAGGCAAGCAGTTAAATGTATACACAGACCGACATTATGCATACACAGTGTGTAATATACACAGAAATATCTGGAAACAGAGAGGTTTTCTCAGAGCGGATGGCACATCAGTAACGCATGGAGCAGCCATCTTAACACGATTTGAAGCATTCATCTATCAGGTGTATCAGCTATTATCAAATGTGCTTCACACCAAAAGAGCAGTTCCCTGATAGCCAAAGGCAAAAGCCTGGCCGATGAGGCCGCTGAGCAAGCTGAAACCAGTATATGTGTTTGACCGTTGATTGCAGCCGAAAACTGTGAACCACTCACCACTTTACCGTCCTTAATAGTAGCCCAGAATGAGGCTGGCATATATGTATATAATGTAACAGTTAGTGTGGTTAACACGTGGTGCTATTAAAACCAGTCAAGAAGACCCTCAGAAAAGTTTATGGCGTAAAAGTCATTTGTGATGTGCAAATATAGTAGATAAAACTTTAGCAGAATGTGATGTTTGTGCAAACCATATGTGAGGAAAGCATTTTCTGCTGCAAAATTATGCAAAGAAGTGTTCCCGTGGTTTGGTTTGCCGGAGTGCATGAATTCTGATAACGAATCATCTTTTGATAGAGATAAAGATTAAAGTAGGAGTTTGAGACCATGGACTTCCGAAAATAAAGACAATTCAGGCAATTCGGGTATTTGTAAGACAGGGAAATGCAGATTAAAATGCAGCCTTAAGTCCATGGACGGCAAACATTGGATAAATAATCTAAAATCAAAGTAAATTAAGGTCTAAATTAAGGAGATGTAAGAATAACGCATGCAGGGACCAAAACTGCAGAAAAGAACAATCTGAACTGAAATAAACAACAATAAAAGTTAGTTGTTAACAAAAATCGAAGATCAACAAAAAAAGTTTCAGTAAAATCAATAATAAATGTTCGCGCATTCTTATGGGGGTTTAATAAAGTTAAAAAGTAGTGTATGCAGTTGTTGACTGTGTGTTGTCAACTACCTGTGTCCTGACTGTGTGTTGAAAAATCTGCTGGAAAGATTTGTGTTGCTGTTAAGTAGTCAAACGGTGTGAAGGTTATTAGACAAACTTGATAGTTCTGGTCTAAAACGTGTGTGCTAAAGATATATTAGTATTGGGTGTGATTTATGAGATTGTTGTTTATGTATGTGTTGTTTTTGGCTTATGAATACTTTTCGCGCAGGCTAAGAGTTTCTAAATGCTAAATGGATGAGGACTTGTATTACTTTAAGAGCGGGTTCCTATCTCGCTGGTGGCTGAGGAAGTTGTGTGCTGAAAAGTTGTGTTTCAAACTGCAGCTCCATTGCTCCTCCCCTGGTGTGTGTGAGAGGGGATCCTAGAGCCCCCACCGCTCTACTGCACGTCCGGTGTGACGTAATCGCCCTCCCTTTCTCTCCTTACTGTCGGCTGTGTCCGAGCTCAGTGAACTTTTCCTTTTTTTGTACAGCAAGGTTTTGTTGTGGTTTTTCAAGCTCCTTCCAGCATGCTGTCTCATTAGCGGTTGTTGTCTGAAGTGAATGCCTATATGCCAGTGATAAATACATTTATTTGATGATTACATATAAGCTGCTATTTCAAATATTATAACCAATTGTGTTGCAAATACGGTTTAAGCCAAGTTAATATTCAAGTAAACGCTATGATCTGTTTTTTTTTTCTCTAAGTACAGGGTGTGAGCTGAAGAAGGCTGTTGTGAATCAAGTAGTATTTGACCAACCTACTCTGTTGCCCAAATGGTGTGTTCATAGATAAGAAATTTAAAGCTGATATTAGAACTGAAACAGGCAAAGTACTAATTGAAAATACTGCGATCCTTTAAAAAAGCGTATATATAGAGTGTCTGTGTTGATTGCATTATGATTTTCACATCAAGGTTCACATACCTGTTACAGAAGAAGTAAAATCATCATTTGAACAACAGAAGCATCAAGCATCTAAAAAAAACATACATATAAAGTGTCCACAGTCACAAGGTTTAGTAGAATGTGCCAATGGTGCATTAAAAACTAAAATAGCCAAAATCATGGCTGATTTAATGGTAAACTCACCTGGGAAGATGCTTTTGCCATTAGCACTAATCTCTATGCACTTGCAAACTAACAGACTAACCCATCTAACCCTGCATGAAATGCTCACTGGACGCCCAATGCCACTGCCACAGTGCAGGGACCCTATAGAGGGATCACTGCTTTAGCAGAAAATTTGGGGGACTATTTACGGGGTTTAACTCAAATCCACAGACTTGTCTTCCAACAGGTGAAAGACTGATAGTAGTGTCGGAGAGGCTGCAGAGGATGGTGCCCTCAGCACAACCACGGGCAGTGAGACCCCGGAAAGTGCACGTGCAGGACTGTCCGGCCTGCAAGACATACACCACCCGCCCACGCCTGAATTAAGGCCAGAGTCGGAGTGTTCTCTGACTCAGATTAATTTGTTTGTTTTCTTTCTCTTTGTGCTAACTAGGGTTGGGCGGTATGACGGTATTATACCGTGTGACGGTATAAAAGTGTCCACCGGTAGAGATTTAGCAATACCGTTTATACCGGAGAAAGAGCAGATGTCTGCGGCATCTCTCTAAGTCACTGTAGTTACACTGCCTCAACACACGGGGCACTGCAGGCACTGCAGCAGACTGCTCGGCGCGGTTGCATGAGCACGACGAAGAAGAAACAGCTTTACCGGGGTGATAACAATCCAGGGTTTTCCCTGCCATTATACGGCTTAGGCGCGGCGCCCAAGCATTTTTGCCTCCCGCCTAAGCAGGATTCTCCCCAGATGGTATACTCCGCGCGTGACGGTGACGAGCGTCCGTCCGTCCCCCGGTTAGCTCCCGGCTAACGGCTACGAGCGTCCGTCCGTCCCCCGGGTGACGGAGTTGATGACCGTCCGTCCGTCCAACCCCCCGACTGACGTGAACGAGCGTTCGCACATTTTCTTTAAAATAATGTTATGCTGCTGTGAGCAAATAAAAATAAAAGAGGAAAATGATCAAATGCAACAGTATGATTATTTTAAGCCATTAATTGAATTTACAGGGGAGAAAAAACATACCGCGATATAAACCGTTACCGTGATATGAAATGACTCATACCGTGATATAAGATTTTGCTCATACCGCCCAACCCTAGTGCTAACCCTTTCAGGTTTCGCAAGGGGGGAGGGAGAAGGAGAAGTCCTAATGACATGCGCCACTATTATTACACCACATGTTAATTGTGTACTTGCCATAGTCACCTTAAAAAAATGGGAGAACTACTACATCTTCTGTATGTAAAAAACTGATACATATGATTATGCACTTTCCACCGACATTACAATAGCTAACGTTCCAGGTAAACATTGGGTGGGACTGACCCGCACCACTGACTGCCAAGAGAAGGAATGGTGACATTACAGGTAATATGCACAGACACGTCATGTCAGGACACAGAAACAAATCAGGAAATGACAACAATAGATGCCAGTAGATGGATTTGACTAATGAGTAAGCGAAAGAAAAAAAAAGAGATTTGGCCAAACTAAGAACTGCACAGTGGGACTCAGACATGTTTCAGCAGTGGATAACCTACTCAGTTGAACCAGTGCACAAAGCACAGAAAAGACAGACAGTATTGCATGTTACAATGCCAAAAGAATACCACTGCTCATGCCACTGCCAGGAAGTCACAGAGGTGACTGTCCAGATATGTCAACATGTTTTGCTATTTGTGCAATGCACATGGCACAGAAATTGGATGAATGGAGTTCGGACTCTCAAATATGCCCATATAGAATTTAAAGAATGACAGCTATGCCACCTGTGGTATGTAAACTTGATAAACTAATCTTCCTTTTTCTGTGTAGCACGAGGAGCGGAGTTGGAGTATGTAACCCAAGGAAATACAACCACCATGACGGATGTGGTGCGGCTGGTGAAGTGTAGCAACGACACCTGGTATCCGGCCACCAATGGGGGCAATGCTACCACCATCAAAATGTGTGAATCCAGCCCAGCAAGCCCGGACGCTGAGGGAGAGAGAGGACAGTGTCGCAAAGAGGCTCACACCACAAGGCAGGAGGGCTCAATGATTAACCAAACTAAGACTATAGGATGAGCTCACCGTAGATGATGTGGGAAGGCTGTATTTTCAATCAGAGCCGCAATCCTTTCACCATATATCCTGGCCTAAAGCTTATGTCCTATGCCCTGGGTTTTTCACAGCAGCCAGGAAGTCATCAACATCATGGATGGAGGACAAAATGTAACTTGGTCAACGTGCCAACAATGCTGCAAGCCTGGCTAAAGTTGCTGTCCACTCCTGGACTTCCAGCAATTGTACAGTGATCTTTTGTATTCAACACAGTTGTGTGAGATTAAATGTTGTAAATGTGTTGTGATGATGAAATGAGTGTTTGATAAAGGTAAGCGGGCACTCATTTGTGAAGGTCATGTCAGAAAGCTGAGTGCCGTAAAAAGCACCAGAAAGGTATTAAACCAGTGTGGTTTACAAGAAACCAGTAAGTTCATAGGGGCTCTGGTGGAATGTTGGCCTCGGGCCGCCACACTAACCAAGGGAACACCACGGGTAACATGTAACTAAGGCTATCAAATCACCCAAGTGTGTCGTATAAGTCCAGCTGCTAAGATTGAATAGAGCTCTTACCTTTCTTTATCTAATTGGATCAATGGGCGGGAAATAAATAAATAAATAAATAAATAAATGAATGAATGAATGAATGAATGAAAAATACCAGAAGAAAAAAAAAAATGTTTCACAAAAACAAAAGGTGGTGTAAGTGTTTCATGTCAATGATCTGATAATTACTGATCAAGTGTTCGTTGAACCGACCTAAGAAGGATTACCTTCGCAAGGTATGTCTAGATAATATTCTAATCCATAGAGGTTAAAGAATTTGTCTATGTAATCTTATGCTTTTCTTTAAATTTTCTTAAAATTCTATGCTATATCCACATGAGCACCTTATTATGCATGCTTAAAACACAAATCTAGAAGTGTTGAGTGATGTCATTCACCAAGAGTTCGATTCACAATGTGTGGTTTATTGCTGTACTCATAATCTGTTTGCACCCACAGAATAGGTCAGATGGTGGGCCACATAACAGGGAAGTTACCTCTCCGGAACAGTTAAGGAGAGGAAGTTCCCCCCGTCATGTTGCCAGGTCAGAATAGAGATCTGTCAATGAATATCACCGGGTCATCTGTTTGAGGGCTGGTCCAGAAGATGGCTCAGGGAGAGCTCTCAACTATCCTCTTGATAGTTAAAGCACTTCCCTATGGGTTGATATTCATGGTCAGTCTTGTAGGGGGCTGCATTTAATCGTTTGAAACCATATATGCTGTGTTTTTGTTATAATATACTTATACTATTGTTTGTGTTACGATGATAAGATGATTGTACTCCCTGATGTTAAAGTTTGAAGTGTTGGTCCTTTTTTGAAGGACCAAAGGGGGGACTGTAGTGGCAAATATAAACTGGGTCATGATCATGCATATACATTTATTTGAGAAATACACCTTACAGTTGTGTGCTAACAGTGAATATGAGCCTGATGTAAGACCAAGGTCAGATACTCCCTTTATAATAACAGGGCTGGAGTTAGGAGGCAACAGGTGACGCCGCAGCCCACCCAAGGCCAAGATAGAGGCCTGGGTGAGACACTTTGCAGCCATTAGGGAAGATATTAAATAATATTAAGATGATAGTCTCGCGTGATCATGACGAGGGGGGTGGTCCAAGAAGGGGCGTTGGTGACACTGACCCCAGGTATAAAAGGGGGTGATCCAGGGAGATTTCTCAGTTGTTCGGGGATACCTAATGGATTTATAACTTCTCTTGGAATAAACACCTTTTTGACTGAAGACCTGCTGCCTCACCTCTGATTTGGACTTAGTCTCTGGAGCAGTTTTGGGACTTAGTCCCTGGAGCGATTTTGGGACTTAGGTTCTGAGCGGATTTCACCTCTGGTCTGGACTTAGGTTCTGAGTGGATTTCTCCTCTGAGTTGGATCTAAAATCTGGGCTGTTTTTCCTTTAATTTGGATTTTAACCCACTTGGCAGCAGCTTGCAGTTTTTCTCAATTGTTTACACACAAAAATTGGCACTTGAGACACAATGACCACAACATGTAACTCATGCACCAACCCCCTGAACCAATTCTGCTAAACTACAAGCACAATTCCTGCTTTACACTCAAATTGCAGTTCTAAAACACACTTTTTTCAAAACACTACACACAATTCTCTGCATTTGGCACAATTTTCATAAAGAAAATCTCTTGTTTTCATAAGGAACCCACTGTCATTCAAAATTCTTAAGTGAACTGCCCTACTATGCACACTGACTCATCACATGGGCAAACACCTGGACACCCTACACAACACACTCATTCCACCAGAGCAGCTCAGGTATGTTGTCATTTGGAACAACGAAAGTTTCCACTGGGCTGCTCTTGTTCGTAACTGGTTCACTGCCCACCCACACTTTATAGTTGTTTATCTCCCTCCATATTCTCCATTCCTCAATCCTATTGAGAATTTTTTTTCTGCCTGGAGATGGAAAGTGTATGACCGAAATCCACAAATGAATATACCCCTTCTCCAAGCTATGGAAGACGCATGTGGATATATAGCAGTTGGTGCTTTTCATGGCTGGATTCACCATGCTAGGCGATATTTCTCTTGCTGGTGGCCACGGAAAACATGGCTTGTGATGTGGATGAGGTGCTGTGGCCAGACCAAAACAGAGGAGAGCATGCTGCACAGTTTTTTTACTGTAACTGTGTACAGTAAATTCTTCTGTTGTTTTGTATGTAGACCGTATATTGTTGTGCAACTTTGTGTTTGTTGGGATGTACACTGTGTACACTGTTTTTTTGGGAAAATTAAAATATAGAACCCTAACCCTAACCCATTTCAACCAACACAAAGTGCATATACAACAATATACGGTCTACCTACAAAACAACAGAAGAATTTACTGTACACAGTTACAGTAAAAAAATAAAATAAAAAAAAACAAAACTGTGCAGCATGATCTCCTCTGGTTCGGTCTGGCCACAGCACCTCATCCACATCACAAGCAATGTTTTCCCTGGCCAAGCAGCAAGAGAAACATCACCTAGCATGGCGAATCCAGCCATGAAAAGCACCAACTGCTATATATCCACATGCATCTTCCATAGCTTGGACAAGGGGTATACACATTTGTGGATTTGTGGATTTCGGTCATACACTTTACAAAAAATTCTCAATAGGATTGAGGAATGGAGAATATGGAGGGAGATAAAGAGTGGTTGGGCAGTGAACCAGTTACGAACCAGAGCAGCCCAGTGGAAACTTACGTTGTTTCAAATGACAACGTACCTGAGCTGCTCTGGTGGAATGAGTGTGTTGTGTAGGGTGTCTAGGTGTTTGCCCATTTGATGAGTCAGTGTGCATAGTAGGGCAATTCACTTTAGAATTTTGAATGACAGAGTGTTCTTTGTGAAAGCAAGAGATTTTCTCCATGAAAATTGGGCCAAATGCAGAGAATTGTGTGTAGTGTTTTGAAAAAAGTGTGTTTTAGAACTGCAGTTTGAGTGTAAGGCAGGAATTGTGCTTCTAGTTTGGCAGAATTGGTTCAGGGGGTTAGTGCATGAGTTACATGCTGTGGTCATTGTGTCTCAAGTACCAGTTTTTGTGTGTAAACAATTGAGAAAAACTGTAAATAATTAAGCCTATTTAAACTAACACAGACTTCTACTCAGCCAACAGAAATAAAGCAGATGGTGGCCCAGCACTGCCACCTCTAACGGAGGCAGAGGAGCTGAAAATGGTAAAGATAGGTAGTAGCCGTTTCAGGGCGAGGCACACTTTTCTGACCGCTCTGCATACAGTTGCCTTGCTCAAGGGCTCTGCATCTCCGATGTTGTATAAAAAACTCCCATTTGCAAAAAAACGCAGCGCAACACACAATATCTGCTGGGATGTGAGAGCATGACTTCGGTTGGTAATGTTGGAAATGTAAGGGCGGGTTAGTTTGTGTATGTAAATGATGGGCTGTGACGTGAAACGGTACCGCTCAAAAAGATAATTTCTGGAAATGCAAGAACATCTATCTGATAATCATCTCCCGACGAATATTTAATTCTCTGCGCAGTAATGCTGCACCTTCATCCACGGGATCATTATCAAAAGGACATGCCATGGTAGTGAAATAGTCACCACCTAATATAACTTCTAATGTAGGCCTACTGACTGATTTTTGCAATGATTTTTTCAAAAAACAGACGGCAGAACTATACTATGCCAAAACTCGCCTGCTGACTGAATGAATGAGGAAATCAAATACCGTGTGTGGCTGAAAGAGGGCGGAGACAGAGAGAAACTCGAGGTTTGTTGAGAAAAACCTGGTCCCGACCAGGTTAGGTTCATAGAGTATTTTACCATGGTAACTGACCGAGAGCTTAAGTTACCTCTCTCTGTGAAACAGGCAAGAGTTACCCCTCTTTCTCTGGTTTGAGTTACCTCCCTTTGTGAAACGGAAAACTCAGAGTTTCCCTCATTTCACTAAACCTGCTTTGTGAAACAGACCCCAGATCAGCTCAGGTACGTTGTCATTTGAAACAACGTAAGTTTCCACTGGGCTGCTCTGGTTCGTAACTGGTTCACTGCCAACCCACGCTTTATCTCCCTCCATATTCTCCATTCCTCAATCCTATTGAGAATTATTTTCTGCCTGGAGATGGAACGTGTATGACCAAAATCCACAAATGCGTATACCCTTTCTCCAAGCTATGGAAGACGCATGTGGATATATAGCAGTTGGTGCTTTTCATGGCTGGATTCACCATGCTAGGTGATATTTCTCTTGCTGCTTGGCTAGGGAAAACATGGCTTGTGATGTGGATGAGGTGCTGTGGCCAGACCGAAACAGACAAGAGCTTCTTCTGTTGTTTTGTATGTAGACTGTATATTGTTGTATATGCACTTTGTGTTGGTTGGGATGTACACTGTGTACATTGTGTTTGTGGGAAAAATAAAATATATCTGTTACCGTGTATTTGTGTGTTCTGAGTAGAAAAACAATATTCTCAAATATTTTACAACACACTTATGTATGTACTGACTGTAGTCAGTGTAACTGAACAAAAAAGGCCTAAGTTATTATGATGAATGAAGAAGAAGTGTTTTCCATTCATCATAGTGTTTTACATTGAGCACATCAGTGTTCAACTGGTTCTTATAAATGTCTATTCATTTGATGGTTTGTGTGTGTCATTTGAAAACAAAATACCATTTTGAGAAGAAATAACATTGTTTTGAATGTAAAGTTTCATTTTGCAGGAGAATTGAGGGGTTTTGCCCATTGTGTGTGTGATTTTTGATTTGTGTGTAGAGTTCTGAGAGCATGAGGCATGCTTTCAGAAAATGTGTGTAAACAATCGAGAGAAACTGTAACTGTTTCTATTCTGCTAAATCGCAGTATTGGGATTTTTCTGACATTTTGACTTGAAAAGCATAGTGAGTCATCATACACAAACCAGGACCCCAAAACTGATCATTCATTGTATTACTAACATCTGGGGTTTTCCTTAAAGGAGTCATCACCTGGTTTTTTACATATCCAGTCCCTCTCGGATCGCTTTGGATCAATTCTTAAAACTTATTAGAAAAAGAAAAATTAAAAAAAATCAAACATAGAGCTTGTTCTGACACTTTTTCATTCCGCGACTTTCTCACGCGAGATTATGCGCAAGGTTTTGGCCGGTCCGGATGTGCATTGTATTAATATGAAATGAGGTGCGCGTTGATTGGCCGCAGGAAGGACAGAGCCGGAATGGGGGGCGAGCCGGAATGCACACACAGACTCCAAACATAAACAGCCCCCTGTCATGGCGCACACACTAAATGACGAACCTTACGGAATTCAGGCATTTATGTACGAGCCGGAGTCAGAAACCGAACGGGAGAGTGAAGAGGCAGAGATGGTGGAAGAGACACGTTTACAGCAGGATGTCTCTGAATGGTAAATTCTTTTTTTTCCGTCTTACTTTTCACACTCGTGTTTTACATGTAAGACCTGAGTTTTAATGCTGGCGGTGACGATGTATGGCGTGAAAATGACAGAGAAATAAGCAGATTCGGCGTGCTCACTCTGGCTGAGGACGGCTGTGAGCCGATGCATATGCAAGTAGCCTCCTGTGGTAACGTCACCACAGGAGCAGAGTCAAAATCTCGTGCTTTAGGAACGCGCACTATTGTGTGCTATTCCTGTTCGGAAAAAGAGCCAAAGCGAAAAAAATAAGCCACTTTCAGACTCCAGCTTTTCAGGCAAGTTTCAACAGAGGTCCAACACCAATATGCATGATTTAACGAGAGAAATTGCGATTTCCGGGTGATGACTCCTTTAAGTGGCATGTCAAAATGTCTTCCATGAAAATGTCTCACAAAGTGGCAAAAACTCAAATAATGTGCAACCTACATTTTCTCTTTCATTCTTGACTTCTTTTCCACATTCCTGATCTTAAAAGGCATGCACATAAATCTTTTGTGACCAATTCAAATTTTAACACGCCCACAGTGAATGGGTCCTCATTGTTGTAGATGCCTCTCATTTAACTACAATGTGCAGCAGAAAAGATATGGCTCCAGTTACACTGATTAAGGTAAGTCAAGTTTTTCTTGTTCGTGTCTGTGGCTGTTTGAGTTCACCCTACCAGGCTGAGGACCTACCGAATTTTTGAATCACAAAGATGTCACACATTCTCAGGTGTTATTTAACAGAGCAGCATTGAGGGTGTGCAGATAAAATGACATATCCTGTGGCAGCCATATCAGTCTGACAGTAGCTAAGGACCCTTCAAAGTAGATTCCTGTAAGGTCAACGCCCTTCAAATTTTGAGCTTGTTGTTTTGCTACAGTTTTTAGGTATTGGTCACTAACAACCATGTTAACTCATTTACATAAGTCATAATAATGTGGAACGCTTACTGCACACTAATTTAGCCGTACAATCGACAGCGTAGGTCCATCATAACTGGAACAATAAATTGTCATACTGAGTCCTCAACATGCTCTAAATTTGACCTTGTAGGCCTATACGAAAATTGTACTGCATCTTTGAGCTTGAACCCTAACCCTTTGAGGCTGTTGGCCTTCCTGCTCAACAATGACAAAATGGAGATTCTTGTAATTGGTGCCCAACATAGGTACAGAATGTGCTTATTTAAAGTTTTTGTTAATATAAAGTTCCAGACAGGTTCCAAGTGTTGATGTTAAAAGTCCAGTTTGTAATATACTCTCATTCCCAACTCACCAAATATTCTCACTTTGGGTTGGTGGCTGGCCCGTCCTACCAACCCAAAGTGTCAGTATTTGATGATTTAGGAATGAGAGTCAACACACTATTTTACAAATTGGACTTTTAATGCTTTTGCCGACTTGTGACTATGATTCCTTTTGATTTGGATCAATGCCACATCATCATCACAGCAGCTAAGGAGACTGTCGCTGAATTTGACCGAACCCATTAGGGGTATGCAGGAGATTGGTGTCTTGCCTACAGGCATTTCTATGTACACAAGGCAGATTAAGGGATTAAATTTGTAGCCTAACTGCCACAGGACCAACTGTCTAACCCCTGAAACCACGTGCATATTGTGCAGCCCTTGTACTATTATGCAAGTACTGCATAATACCTATTTGAGTTTTCATCACACTGTAAAATTGCATTCTTACACTACAGTTATATGAATTGTTACATTCAAGTCTCTCATCTGCCTCAATTACTGACAGACTGACCTCATGTCCTCTCTCCCATATAAATGTATACAGTGCATGGTTGGCATCAGTTGACCTCCTCAGTAGATTTAATAACCCCTCTGGGATGAAATAATGTGATATGTAACTACTCAATATTTTATTAGTTTGACACTAATAGTTGGGCTGTAAGCTCTTAAAATATGGACAATCTTGCTTTTTGTGAAAGAAGCGTGAAACTTTCAGGGTTTGTTCTTGATGACCTAAGCTTTAATTTAAGATGTGGAGGCATTTTCAATTTGACCTCTTAGGTCAGCTAGAGGTCATTGACCTCTGTAATATGTCATTTGCACAAAATTGTAAATGTGTGTATCTTAGGATCTAAATGTGATAGAAATGTGAACCAAATATGTATTTCCAAGCTTCTGGGCACAATGAACTCATGTATGCCATTATTAGCACTCTAAGAGGTCAACATCATCAAGTGCAGTGAAGGTTACTAGGAATGTGAGTGGCTTAAGGTGAGACACTATAGGTGAATAGGGTAAAAAAATTAAATAATAGATATCACCATGAAACTTTCTCATGTTAAGCTAAGAAAAAAATATATTGCAAGTTTTTTGTATTTTAAATATGCAAATGAGGCCTTATCTCATTAAAAATTTGCTTATTTGCATACATTTTGAAAAACGAAATCAGATTGTGTGATAAAGCCAGGCTCAAAATATTTTTTTCATTTTGCCGTCATATTAGATGGAAAAAATAATTACAGGGGGGTTTATGGACATCTACTTCTGTTATCCTGTAAATCAGAATATAGTGTCAATAGCCAGAGTTTTTAGAAATAATTGTTTTCTGTGATAAAATTGTGGTTTTCGTGTAAATGAGAGGTGAAACCATGTGGAAATATCTGCATTATCCCTTCTTATAAACTGGATCTTATTTTCCCACAGTTCTGAGGTACAGGGTGGGGCAAAGGGGGTGGCATGGGTGTGGTTTCAGAAGTTCCAGCACTTGGGACCCTAAAAGGTTGTCTGCTGTTCTCTCTCTCTCACTTTCTCCTTTGACTGTCCAACAGTACAGAGCGATAAACAGCAGACTAGTAGTACCTCATTGGTGTCCAACTGACACAAAGCACAAAGATCCCCATTTGTTTGCGATTTGGGTTTCTTGGGCATAGGACATTTATCTAAATCTACTAGCACAGGGGTCGGCAACCCGCGGCTCTAGAGCCGCATGCGGCTCTTTAGCGCCCCCCTAGTGGCTCCCTGGAGCCTCTTAAAAAATGAATGAAAATGGATGGGGGGATATATTTTTTATTTTAATATGGTTTCTGTAGGAGGACAAACACTCTTAACGTTTTCCAATGCTGTAAAAATGTGCATAATAAATATTAAATTTCAACATTTCTGTCAACGAAGATTTGCGTCATAGCCTGTGACACACGTTTCAGCGCGGCGCCGTGCCAGGCATGTGGCTGTTGTAAACAAACCGGCGGTTGTGTCAAGGGCCATGGATCCCAAAGTGAAAAAGAGAAAGATAGCTGATGAGAACAGAGGATTCAAGGAAGAATGGACCAAATCATTTGCTTTCATTGCCAATGCGGAAGGATTGCCTGCATGTTTGCTTTGTAATGAGAAGTTGTCAAACAATAAAAAGAGTAATTTGGAAAGACATTTCCAGGGAAGGCATGCTAAATTTGCAGCCGACTACCCAGTTGGGAGTGAGAGAAAAAGTGCGATTGCAGTACTTCTGGAGAAATTAGAGGAGCGCAAAGGTAGATTTAAGAAGTGGATTGCATCTCCAAACTCCACTACTGCTGCAAGTTTTGTTGCAACCCGAGAGATAATAAAGCGTGGAAAACCGTTCACGGATGGTGATTACACGAAGGATTCATTCATCAAAATATCAGAGCACCTATTTTCAGACTTCAAAAACAAAACCGAGATAATCCAGAAAATTAAAGACATGCCTCTCTCCGCAAAGACGGTGAAAGAAAGGGCCATTAAAATGGCAGGCGACATCACCAATCGGCAAATCAAGGACATTAATTCAGCTCCAGCGTACTCAATTGCCTGTGATGAGTCGTGTGATGTGATCAATATCGAACAGACAGTGCTGTTTTGCAGGTATGTGAACTCTGATGGGCCGCAAGAAGAAATGATCGAATTAATACCACTGAAAGGCCAAACACGGGGCGAGGACATCTGTCCGGATGTGCTGAAGTGTTTAAATGACAAAGGAATAAATACCAACCACCTGAACATAACATAATACATTAATATTGTAATGGAAGTTAAACTTAAAGCACCAAATATCATACAGCAGAGTAGTCACGTGGTGTGTCATTCTCTCCAGGATGCGCTGCAGGGAAAATAAAC
Organism: Sparus aurata; assembly: GCF_900880675.1. Taxonomy (NCBI): domain Eukaryota; kingdom Metazoa; phylum Chordata; class Actinopteri; order Spariformes; family Sparidae; genus Sparus; species Sparus aurata. Next base: position 2,100,114 of record NC_044208.1, read on the forward strand.
ATTTAATCATGAATGCTCATTATGTATTTGTAGCCTACTTAGTCATTTTGATAGTAGGCTAATATCACTTACAGCCTGTGTTGCCTTCATATAAGGCTTATATAAGGCTTTTAATTTTTTGCGGCTCCAGACAGATTTGTTTTTTGTTTTTTTGGTCCAATATGGCTCTTTGAACATTTTGGGTTGCCGACCCCTTTACTAGCACATGATGTTTAGCCATGATTAGTTGGTCAACACTACAGACTACAACACACACCTCACACTCTAGCTAACCCTAACACACAATCTATCACACCCATAACACACACGTAACACAGCTGACACACAGCTAACACATACAGTGCTTTGCAAAAGTATTCACCCCCCTTGAACTTTTCCATATTCTGTCACGTTTTAACCACAAATGATAATGTATTTTATTGGGATTTTATGTGATAGACCAACACAAAGTGGTGCATAGTTGTGAAGTGGAAGGGAATTGATACATGGTTTTTACAAATAAAAAACAGAAAAGTGTGGTGTGCAAAAGTATTCACCCCCCTGAGTCAATACTTTCACATTTCGCTGCGATGACAGCTGCAAGTCTTTTAGGGTAAGTCTCTACCAGCGATGCACATATAGAGACTAAAATATTTGCCCATTCTTCCTTGCAAAATAGCTCAAGCTTAGTCTGACTGGATGGAGAGTGTCTGTGAACAGCAATTTTCAAGTCTTGCCAGAGATTCTCAATTGGATTCTGGACTTTGAATGGGCCATTCTAACACATGAATATGCTTTGATCTAAACTATTCCATTGTAAGTTTGACTGTATGTTTAGGCTCGTTGTCCTGCTGGAAGGTGAAACTCTGCCCCAGTCTCAAGTCTTTTGCAGACTCTAACAGGTTTTCTTCCAAGATTATCCTGTATTTGGCTCCATCCATCTTCCCATCTTCCCTGTCCCTGCTGAAGAAAAGCATCCCCACAGCATGATGCTGCCACCACCATGTTTCACAGTGGGGATGGTGTGTTCAGTTTTCTGCCACACATAGCATTTTGCATTTAGGTCAAAAACTTCAATTTTGGTTTCATCTGACCAGAGCACCTTCCTCCACATGTTTGTTGTGCCCCCCACATGGCTTGTGGCAAACTGCATGGCTTTGTTTCAACAATGGCTCTCTTCTTGCCACTCTTCCAAAAAGGCCCGATTTGTGGTATGCATAACTAATAGTTGTCCTGTGGACAGATTCTCCCTCTTGGCTGCTTCTCTGATCAATGCTCTCCTTGCCCAGCCTGTCAGTTTAGGTGAAAGGCCATGTCTTGGTAGGTTTGCAGTTGTGCCATAGTCTTTCCATTTTCAGGTGATGGATTGAACAGTGCTCTGTGAGATGTTCAAAGCTTGGGATATTTTTTCATATCCTAGCCATTCTTTAAACTTCTCCACAACTTTATCCCTGACCTGTCTGGTCTGTTCCTTGGGCTTCATGATGCTGTTTGTTCACTAATATTCTCTAACAAACCTCTGAGGCCTTCAAAGAACAGCTGTATTTACACTGAGAATAGATTACATACAGATGGACTCCATTTACTAATTAGGTGATTTCTGAAGGCAACTGGTTGCACTGGATTTTTTTTAATGGTATCAGAGTAAAGGGGGTGAATACTTTGCACACCACATTTTCCTGTTTTTTATTTGTAAAAAAAAAAAATTAAAACCATGTATCATTTTCTTTCCACTTCACAATTATGCACAACTTTGTGGTCTATCACATAAAATCTGAACAAAATACATTTACATTTGTGGTTAAAACATGACAAAATATGGAAAAGTTCATGGGGGGTGAATACTTTTGCAAGGCACTGTAGCTAGCACTCAAAGAAAGAAAGGTTAGCAGATGATTTTTAGCTAAGTTTAGCAAATGTATTTTAGATGGGCTTCAAGAAAAGATTCAATGGCACAATTATACTACTGAGTCTGCTGTTTACAGACCACGACACACACCTCACACTCTAACCCTAACACACGTAACATACATACTGTGGAAAAATAAGATCCTGTTTACACAAAGGCAAAACTCAGATATTTCCACGTGGTTTTGCCTATTTTACACGAAAACCCCAATTTTATCACAGAAAATTATTATTTCTAAAAACTCTGGCTATTGACAGTATTAATCCTGGACCTGTCCTGTAGACCCGTTCGCAATTTGGCGTTGGGGGAATTTCTCACTTGAACTGAGTAAGTGGGTCCCTAGACATGAAAAATCACAGAGGTTCTCATCTGCCATAGTGCCAGGAATTGCGCAATGGTCTAATCAAATATGGCCGCCATCAGCTTATGATGAAAATCTATCTTTTTTGTTTCTGAATGTTTATACACATGTAATACCTGCATTTTGACTAATTATGGTATGAGGAATTCATTTCTGCCATTGATATGACCATATTGGGTGATTTTGACCTTGAAAGGTCATGGTCAAGGTCATTTTCCTATTCTGAAGAATCTCAAAAACATTGTAAATGTGAACTAACTGAAATTTACAGTCTGCCCTTATACTGCGTATTTGTACAACACTAGACAGAGTTCACAGGAAATAAGCGGACAAGGTAAAACTTTTTTGTATGTTACCAGGAGTATCAAAAGATTTCTAAGGTTGCTAAAGTTTTCACAAGTTGAATCAGGACTTTCTGGCGTTTGAGAAGGTGTGAAGTGAAGAGAGAGCTCTGCCATTTCTTTAGAGTTTGGCAGGAAGTGGTGGCAATCATCAAAAATGCTGTAGTCTCTGAAAGAGAAGGAAACTGGAACCGACACATGGTTAATATAAAGGATTCTATGCCAGAATGTTACTGCAAAAACTACCTTCGTCATGGCTCATGGTATCTTGAACAAATCAAGATGCTAGAATTCACACATCCTGAGCCCTACCAGCGCTTGTCTATAGGTCAGTGGGCTGTGCCTGATTGCCCTGGCTGGTTCTGTGCCGTGGGACGTGAAATGACGGTCAAGCAGACCATTCAGCGAGTGTGGAAGGGTCCTGGAGGTCACTATGTAATAGGAACCACACACAATGCAAATGCTGTAACAGAGTTTGAGCTCTTGTTCCATGAGATTGGGATGATCACTAATATCCTTAACTTTCTCACAAACAGCCACACTTTGAAACAGACAGAATGCCATCTCCAGCATGCACTGAGAACCACTCGCTACCTTACATTCAACCAAAATGTTTAAAAACTGCTGGACTTTGTGCTAGACTGGCTGAATCCATACTCAGTGACATTCAGTGTGCCTGTTCCACTGCACAATCTGCCCACCAAGCAGACTGTTGACCGAGGTGTCGCTCCTCGCTTGCTCAACTGTCTCCAAATGGGAAGCACGTCTACTGCTCGTACAGGCAGGAGAGGTTGGTTTAGAAGACCAGGAAAATTAGCACAACTGTATCAAAGAGAAAACTACCTCAGTTCATGAACAATCACAGAAGACACCGACAATCAGTATAAAAGAGCAGAAGTTTGTCTTATCCAAAGACATGGCCGAGGCACATTATGGATTATGGACATTGCTAAGGAGCAGGGCATGAGTATCCGGCAGATACTTTCTCATGATGTGCTTTCATCATCTCCCCTGTTTGATGGTGACCTTCAAGCTCATGCCAACAAGTCAAAACTTGTCAGTGAGATTGAGCCTCAACTTGATCTCACCCAATGGAGGTCTGAGTCTACTCATGCCACTCATGTTGTGGTAGACTTCATGTCGAAGATGCGGCAGATGCCTCTAGCACAATTCCTCTCTTTAGGTGCTGTCATCAATGCCAACATCAGCTCAACATCATCCCTCTGCCAAGAGCCGGAGTTCATCCATCTTGTACTAGATTCCTACATCGAGATGTGACTCTTACAGTCTCAATAACAGGCATCGATATCATTGGCAGAACAGACACACACCCATCCCTCAGAAAGTGAACTTTGGAGAGGCAGACACCTTGACAGAGAAAGATGCAGTGTTGGCTGAGAAGAACATGGTGCATGTCTTGGCTAGGGCCAGGTCAACTCAACAGCTAAGACATTTGATGACTTCAAGGTAGAAATCTACACCGGAGGAAGTGCTAGAATTGATGCTCTCCCTCCCGAAAGTAGTGGGATCAGAGGCCACATCCAACGAGAGGCTTTTCTTTTTCTTTTGACTTTCTGGTTCATACGGCATGCCACTTGCTTGCAACAGCCAAGGATCCCAAAGCAAGACTAGAGCCAACAGAACATGGATGGAAGGAGCACTTTGGCACACTCCTGCCATCAAAATGTCTGAAGCCATTACCACCAACCTTATTGCTCACAGTATGTAAGTGTGCAGACAAATGTGACAATGGCCTATGTGGCTGACGTGCTGCTGGAGTTTCATGAACCGTATTCTGCCATGGAAAAATCATCCTGTAAAAACCATCCCACTAACTTGCATGCACACGACTTTGACACTGCCATTTCAATGACAAGATGATCCTTAATGTTACAAAACGATATTAGCAATGAATGTTAAATGTCAGATTCAGTAGAATTAGATTATTACATCTGGTTTTTATTCCTAATAATGGCCAAGTTATGGCCAAGGTCTTCAGAATAGGAAAATGACCTTGACCATGACCTTTTAAGGTAAAAAATCACCCAATATGGTCATAATAATATCAGAAATGAATTAGTCTAAATAATAAGTCTAAATAGAGGCATTACATGTGTATTTACATTCAGAAACAAAAAAGTTGGATTTTCATCATTGCCGATGGTGGCCATATTTGATCTGACAATTATGTATTTCGTGGCACTATGGCGGACGAGCACCTCGGTGATTTTTCATGTCTAGAGACCCACTAACTCAGTTCAATTTAGAAATTCCCCCAACACAAAATTGCGAACAGGTCTACAGGCCAGGTACTGGATTATATAGTCTGATTTACAGGATAACAGAAGTAGATGTCCATAAACCCCTCTGTAATTATTTTCCCATCTAATATGACAGCAAAATGAAAAAATATTTTGAGCCTGGCTTTTTCACTTGATCTGTGTCATGACTCTGGGTTTATGTCTCTGTATTCTTGTGTTGTGTGTCTTGTGTCTCATGTTTTGATTTTCCATGCCCTCTTGTGTCATGTGTTCTTTAAGTTCTCCTGTGTATTTTCCTAGTTGCAGTCTGTCTCCCTCTGTCTGTCAGTGTTTTGTCCTCCATGCTCCTCCCTCTCGTTACCTCACCTGGGCTCCTCTCTCCTCACCTGTTCCTTGTCTGGTCATTAGTCTGTGTATTTAGTCTGTGAATCCCCTGCACTCCTTGTCCGTTCATTGTCTCTGCCAGTGTCTGTTCATGTCCATGTTCCTGCCTTGCCTCCTCTCGTGTCTCATGGTATGTGTTGGATTTTGAGTTTTGCAATCTGCATTTTTGATTTTGTACTTTGTCCTTTTGTTTGCACTTTGTTTAGCTCTCTTGGTTGCTACTTTGCTTTTGTCTCGTTTTTGGTCTTGCTCCTTTTTGGTTTTTGTACTTCAGCTTTAGTTTTATTAAAGCTCGCCTTTTGTTCCCCTCATTGCTGCCTCTTGTCCTCTGATTATCTGCGTTTGGGTCCAACTCCTATATTTCCATAGTTCTTCCCTTTAACCCCCCGCCCTGACAATCTGATTTTGTTTTTTAAAACGTATGCAAATTTGCGCATTTTTCATGAAATAAGGCCTCATTTGCATATTTAAACATTAAAATACAAAAAACTGGCAATATATTTTTTCTTAGCTTAACATGAATAAGGAACTGAGAACATTTCATGGTGATATGTTCGCTTGAGGAGCGGTTCACCATTACTCTCCTGCCTGTCAGGTCGCACTCAGGGATCGACATTTTTTGTCTGGCATGACAGCGACGCGCAGGAGGTGCAGCAGCTAATGTGAGTAGTTCAAAAACCTTCTTTTTCATAAACTCTGTGTACACAAACAATGTTCTCAATGCTCGTGTTCATGAGTAGAGACCCTGGTGATGCTACGAGCAAAGCTTCATGTTGTGTCGAGCCTTCTTAGTGTTCTAAAAATAGCTATTTTGATGCTAGCGTGTCATGCCCCTAGCTCTCCTGTTCAAAATTAACGTGCCCAAAACCGAAACTACGGTAAATCTTAAAGTGCCTCTTTCGTCGTAATTATGCTTTCACACAAAGGTTTGACTCATATTCAATCCCAAATAAAGCCTCGGTTGCTTTTTGGCTAGAGTTTCGCTTAAAACCACTCACATTCCTAGTAACCTTCACTAAACTTAATGATGTTGACCTCTTAGAGTGCTATCAATGGCATACATTAGTTCCTTATGCCCAGAAGCTTGGAAATACATATTTGATTTACATTTCTATCACATTTAGATCCTAAGATACACACATTTACAATTTTGTGCATGAAAATGACATATTACAGAGGTCAATGACCTCTAGTTGACCTCAGAGGTCAAACTAAGAATGCCTCCACATCTTAAATTAAAGCTTATGTCATCAAGAACAAACCCTGAAAGTTTCATGCTTCTTTCACAAAAAGCAAGAATATTGAGCTTAACAGCTCCACTATAATGACAGTGTTGCTTCATGAGATAATAAAAAAAAAAAAAAAACGTTAAAATGATTTGAGCTTCATAACTGTTTTCTTATACTTATGTCTCTAGCAATGAACACTTGATTAAATGATCACTATGGCTAAACCATACAGAACATATGTTTTCCTATTCTACTTGCTATCTTGGGAGGACAGCCTTGGATTAAATTAAATCTAGATATGATGGATTTATGTAGCGTAACAGTATTTTTTACAGGGTATAGAAACCGAGGTTTATACTGAATCAGAACTGTGGTTTAAACCACAGCCTATAAGGACACAGCAATGGGGCTTCCCCAAACAACACTGGTTTAAACCTATGCTGAACCTTCAAATGCAGCTAAACTAATGACATCAGGCCCAGGTATTTCTTAGGCCTGGCAATGCCCTTGAAACAAGCAGATACAGTCACTCAGTGATTTGTTAATTTTTAACATGGGAAATGGGGAAATGGGAAAATCCCTAACACCACCAACCAACAAAAAGTCCATGTAGATGTCCTGAGGGACATTGTTGCTGAGTGACTGCTTGACATGCACTGTTGAGCTACGGTCTGCTGTTAACTGTTGAGAGTCTTGCTTAAGTTCAGTAAATATTAATTAATATTATTAATATTTTTTAATTTAGGTATTAAAGAATTGCACAATGAAAGTACAATAACTGGGGTTCTTGTCTGTTACACCTTACTTATGCTATCATTTTACCTTTTAACTGAATGCTCTCCTTGTAAATAGTTGTGATAGAATAATTTCTGGAAACCTGTTAATCCATTTTCCCCTGTGATTATATAATCTTTGTTTTACACAAGAAGATAACTGATAAAATCAGACAGGGAAGCAGAGGGAATACGAAACCTGTTGAACTACTGCCAGCATTGTGTGTGGCTTACTATATTTCAGGAAGTTTTTTCACGCAAGCAGGTTTCCCATAGTTCCACATACGGGCTAACAGCCACTCCACTACTCTTCACTCTACAGGCTTCTGTAATGAAAGGTGTTTACTGAATACAAGGAGGACAATTACACAGCAGCAGAGAGTTGAAAACAGAGCAATGGTAAGAAAGTTGGCTGATTTTCATGTCTGAGAAAATGCTCAGTTGTTGAGACTATATTGAATAGGTTTCTCAATGAGGGAGCTGATTGTTCACTTTGTGATCCCTTTTCTGGTTATTCTATTGTGCCTTTTCAACAATCCATAGCTTTATACATTCTGTGTGTTAGCATGTAAAATTATTGGGATTACAGTGAAATAATTTTCCCTTATCATCAATCTGTTTGCTTTGACTTTTCTGCATCTTTGTCTACTTAAGCTGCACAGTATTGGCGGAGTGTTTTTCTGTGAAATTGTTGTACATTATTGGCTTATGTTTCCATGCAGTGTGTATTGTCAAGGGTAATACAAATCATACATAATCATGGTTTGACATTGAAGTGGGTCAAATGGAAATCACAATGATTTGTCTTTGGAATTCAGCTTGTGTTCCTGTAAGATAGAAAGTACTCATATAGAGAGTTTGATATATGTGATAGTTCGGCAAGTTGACTTAACACATGTTTATCATTACCAGTTATGTTTTTCACATTTAAGTCCATTTATGAATCTGGCAGAAGTAAAGGTGCTGTTTGCATAGTACTGACACTAAAAACAAAAACAGTACATTCAAATAATTGAATTGAGCATATAAAATGTGGTTTACTAATGTCTCAGCTCAAAGTGACAGTGTGCAATTATGAATGTATCTGAATATGTTAAATCTAATCAATCATAAAATGAAAAAATATGATTAAAATAAATACAATCCAAGGGTACGTCAGAGTTCAGACTCTATCATGAATTCTTGTAGTAATTCTCTACTCTACATAGACATAAGCCTAAGAACTTACTCAGCCCATCGAGATTCATTTGTTTTCCGCATGAGAATTTTTTCGCATTATGCAATGTGTGACTACCAAAAGTCACCATTCACCTAGCCTACCTGCATCAAGGCCGTAAATAGTGCTTATTGTGCAAGATAATTGCTTGCCTTGCAATAGCCAAGGACCTGCAGGTTTCTTTTATCTTTCTGAGATAGAACTATCGTTTTTGAAGCCTTAATTTTGTGACAGAGTGCATTTTTTTTCCATAGTTGGATTACAGGGTAGAGCCTCCATTAAAACTCATTACTATGCTACTATCATGATTGATTTTCACCGTGGTAGCCACACCCTATAGAAGGGTTCCTCAATTCATTTGTTCTTTTTAATTGAGCTTGTAGCATTTCAAGTAGGAAAAGTACTATAAAAAGGAAGCTATTATTGCTGTTGCTGTAAATAGTATTATCATCATCACAACAAGATACAAATGGGCAAAAATAAATAGATGCTCACTCACCATTCAGTAAAGGAAGTGACAGTGATGGGATGAGACAATCTTTATGACTTAACAGCGCTCATACAACTTTAATTCTTCTGGTTGCTGTTAGCCAACAGTGGCACATGCTTTCAAAGCTACAAACCTGTTTTCTTGTTTTTTTTCTCATTATGACTTAAAACTTCAGCAGCCACATTGCTGTACACTCTTTGATCAACTCAGCATCAGTAAATAGCTTTTTAGGTTTTCCATGAAACGTGCAGTGGTGCAGCTGTTGCACTTTCTTGTGCCAATGCAGATTTATTCATAGTAGAAACAGACTGCTTGTATGATGTTGGCATGTTAGTTGTTTTGTGTTTAAGATCTGATGATAAAAAAACAATAGTCAAGTCAGATTTAAATTGATGATTACGCTGATTGGTCTTGGGTTTCTTCGAACTTCATGGATCATTTCCTGTTTTCCCCAAGAAACATTTCTTATTTCCTAGCTAAATTTCAAATTTTCCTTATGCTTATATGATAATTGGTGATAAGTGCAAGGATTGATGGAGGCCATGGTCTTTGTATGTAAGTGAGTCAGTTCAATTTAGAATGGAAAAAGCTTCTCGGATGAGAGGTGAAACATCTTCAACTGAAAGTCCAGTTGCTTACGATACAGCAGAATTAGAATAACTACGATCTGGGTGACTGAGAACCTTCAACAAGTAACAGTCTTCCAAATACTGTACTACATAGTCCTGTAACATCAATATGAAAATTCATAATTTCTTTAAGTGAACACTCAATAAAACTTGTTAGCCTTTCATTGCATGTTGTAACTGTTAGGGTTCCCTAATCTAGTGCCACAGGGACTGATAACCAAATACAGTTCAACGATGATAGAAGTGAGGGGAAGTTTGCCAAGACTGAGGAATGTAGTTTGCCATGTCTTGAGAACATTTCTGTAGGTCACAACAGAGACAGATTATTTTTTCCAAACAAATGAGTACTTAAAGCATGTGACATCAGTTCATTTTTGATGTCACATATGCTGCACCTTCGCAAGCCAGATGGTTTTCTCACACTAATTGCTTTTGAAAACTTATTGACATAACAATGGTGAAAATACATCATGTCTTTGTGCTGTGTTAAATCACTGCCCAAATCGTACATCTTCAAGTGTACACTCAAGTACATTAAATTGTGTGTGCCACTGGAAATACACACATGACTAAATGTATTCACTGAAGGATATTTTTAAATATATTCATCCATTTCTAACCCACTTCCAATTCCGAACAGGTCTACATTTCGACATCTTAAAAAATTAAATCCTCAGCTGGTGTGCCATTCAAGCAACACTGGATCTTGTTGACTTTCACCAATATGTGGACGCCCCTCTGTCAAATGCAGTTTTAGTTACCTTGAAAGGGGAAAGCCATTAAAGGTGTGTATATTTAACAAAATGAGTTTTTTGTTTATTGTCTCTATATGAACAATACATTCTTTTTTCACACATGGATATAATTCATGAGCACAAGTAGGCTCAGACATCTTTGTATCCTTGGGTTCATGCAGGTAATGAAAAAATATGTAACTTAGCTACCTCTAATGTTACCTGGTTGTGCTGATTTGCTGAATTTTTGCTGTATTTAGGGCATATCCCACTCTCCTGACTGACATCTAAAGTCTGACATTGTAATGAGAGATGTCACTAGACTTAATGTTGGCAATGTAACATTGTGTAATTACATTTCTTTAGGTTCACTTTTCTACTGATGTTGTGTCAACTATATGTGTCAACTATAGGGGTGTACACATGCACACACAAATGCAACTATGTAATTGAAAATATTAAAAACTGTAAAAACAAAAAAATAAACAACATATATATATATCTTTATATATATATATATATATATATATATATATATATATATATATATATATATATATATATGTATATATAGGCAGAAGTAACTAATGAATGGACTCATGACCAAAGTGCTGAAATTACAGTGGCATCAAAGCAACAGCTAACAATGGCCATGATGCAACTGGTTGATTGCCTGTTAATGGCTATGTTAAGACTGCAAGTAAATAAGCATATTAATGTATCAGTAACTACATACTCAGATGACGCAGCTTACAGACGTGGGAAGAGAAGTGGAGATTCTAAAATCAATGTAGCTACAATATGCAAAAAAACTGCAGTCTGAACATAACCAACATGATTTAAGTGATATAAGGGATTTAAGGAACTATCTTAAGAAACCACCCAGACAGATATTGTTCCGATCTAATCACGGCATTGTCAGGCTTAATTTCCCCACAATGATCACTGGGGGTGCTGCTACAAAAAAGATACAAAATACATACCTAAAATCTATATATACATTTCTCAGCAAAACCTTTTACATTTCAGCCAGCCTTTACAAAACGTAATTGTATCAGTAGAATTCTAAGAAAAATGTCCTTTAGAAGAATTCATTCCCATCAGTGTATCTGGTGCAGGCAAGGTTTAAGTCGATGGTTAAAAATGTGGACCAGCTCCAAAGCCACATGAGGAATTTATCCGAGAAAACTGGTAAATATGAATAGCATAATCAATGACATAATCATTAATTGAAGAAACCCTCAGGGCATTAATAATTAGCTACACTTTAATCAGTTCAGTAGTAGATGTCAGAGTTGAGAGCATTGTGTGAAGTTCTGCACCCATTCTTTGTGTTCTAATAAAAACAAGATGGTATAAAACAATGCCACGATTAAATATTTTTTTCCCTCTCCTTTCTCAAAAGGAATGGCAATATCTAAGAATGGCTTGTCCATTGTTGCCCTTCTAGTGACACTTACTATTTTGGAAACAGGCAACATCATTCAATATTCAAGTCCGGCAGTACTGGTATGTCCACTGTATTTATGATACTGAACAGAAAATATGGGCCTTGTGCCTGATGACAGGTCTTGTTAAAAAGCACAAAGCATTTATTTGATCCTGACATCTGTTTTTTTTTTTTTTTTTTGTCTCAGGTAAACAATGAGCAAGAACATGTTCCACCTCACACCACGGAGAAAAGGAATGGTTAGTCTGATTATTAAAATGATTGGAAATTATATTAAAATAGTTTTGAATTTTGGGATATATTTATGATGAAAAGATGGATGGCACTTTCATAGCTATGCATTTCACTAGCAAGGAACACACCTTCAACAAGATACGCTTAAACGATTTATTATGAAAGAAAGAGAAAACAAAACGTTGAAGATCTTAGTTCTTCGAGCTCTTCGAGTGCGTTGTGGGGAAGTTCTGTAGAGAATCCGCCGCCGCACTCGGGCAGCGACGGACCCCCTCGTGGTCCTACGAAGGAGAGGAAAGAAAAGAAGAAACAGGGAGAGAGAAATTGGGTTGGGGGGAGGGGCGCAGAATACGAGAGCGAAGACGAGGAGAGGGTCAGGTGGTTATTTATAGGAATATCAGAAGTTGGCGCTGTTGAGGTGTGGTCCTGCTCCTGAAACTTTGCCATATAAGCTTCAATTCACTAGCAAGGACCACACCTTCAACAAGATACGTTTAAACGATTTATTATGAAAGAAAGAGAAAACAAAACGTTGAAGATCTTAGTTCTTCGAGCTCTGCGAGTGCGTTGTGGGGAAGTTCTGTAGAGAATCCGCCGCCGCACTCGGGCAGCGACGGACCCCCAAAAACCTCCAATCATTTAAGATGAGATTGTGCGGATCTGAGATCTTTGAGATCTGAACGGATGTAGTGGTGAAACGTTTGGGAGGACCAGCGGTCCATGGGCCGCATGAAGTGTTCTGGGATGCCTTTACGGGAGGCTGAAGTGGCAGCTTCAATCCTGAAGGAGTGTCCAGAGTAGTTAACAGGTAAAACACCAGACAACGAGAGCACGTGGCGAAAGTGATTGTGGAACCAGATTTGAGTAGCCATTGTCCGGATTCGGAGATGAAGAGACAATCTGTCATAGTTATGTTCTGACATTTGCAGAATTGCAAAAAGTTAGCAATGGTTTGGAAGGATACGGTGGTGATTGGACCTTAGAGTAGAAGATGTGTGTAGGCGGACCAGATCGATTGGTTTTAGTTAGCTTTAAATAGAAAACAATGGTCTGAAAAGCGAGACGAGTCTGAAATGCATGCATGGCGGCTTTGGTCGATGTGAATGGTTGAGGTGGTGAATTCGGAGCACCTGAGGAAAGCGAAAAGCAAGCAAGAACATGGCTTCCAGGGTTCGGGCGACTCGCGGAGTGCCATACCTGGAACGGATAGTGTGGAGGCAGATTAACTGCAAGTCGGCAGAGAGAGGAAGTTGGTGAGGGCTTGACGAACCACTAACGAACTGCCGGTTATTGTCTTAGAAAAGAAGCTGATACCCCTAAGGTAAGCTTGATGATGTGATTAATTTTCATGGTGGAATGGGCGTGAGTACTGAAAGAAGTAGCGATGATGAGATTGAATGACGGAAAGGTTGTGTTGTTTTGGTCGTGAAAGTAATGGAAGCTTTCCAAGCTGTCCAGGAGGAAGAGAGGGTCGAGGGTGATAGGCTGTTGATGATGGAGCTCTGGGAGTCGCTTGTCAGGGGTATTTACGCTGGATTTACAAGTTGAATGTCGACGCCCGACTGGCGTAGGGAAGGCATCTGTGTGAGGTGCCAAGCTTCTGAACTTCTGGCATTCATTAGCGAGCTTTGAGGGCGATTCTGCCGCAAACTATCTTCCATTGTAGAAACCCCCCAAAACCGGCCTAAGGAGCAGCATCGATGTACAGATGGATGTCGTGCGGGTGAGTCGGTTGGTCGTCGTAAAAGAAAATGATTCCGTTCCAATTGGTGAGAAGGTTGAGTCACAGACGGTTTTCGGCAAGGCTCGAGCTATCCATGGAGATGGAGGTCAAGAGTGATGGGACGGAAGAAGTGATGGATGGTAGGTTGGAGATAAAGGCTCGCCCTTGGGGGATGATGCGTAAGGTGAAGTTGATGTGGCCCAGAAGGGACAGAAGTTGACGTTCGGTGCGGCGTGGGGCGCAGAAGAAGGTTCGGTTGAGCTTTCCGACCAGGAATGAAGTCTAAAACTTGTTTGTGTCAAGAATGATTCCGAGAAACTCAAGGGATGTGGAGGAGCCCTCTGTTTTCTCTGTGACGATGGGACCCCAAGGTCGGAGAAGACTGAAGTCAGGGTAACCATGCCGGAAGCGGGTGGCGATGAGGTGGGGGTAAATTGTTAGACTGGATCCAGCTGAGGGCTTCAGGTGCGGTGTCGAAGAGTTTACGCTGCTTTGCAACCAAAGGTGAGCCTAACGGCGAAGTAATATGTACCACGCCAGTGGATGTTGAAGAAACGGCAGACGTCGGAGTGAATAGGGAGGACTTTGAAAGCACTGGTCTGTTCCTGGACCTTCCTTAACTTCCTTAGCGAGCGTGCGGTCAACTGAATCTGCCTGGTTATGGTCGACTGAGAATTTTTTATTTCGAAAGAGATAGAGGATAGTGTCTTCTTCTTCAAGTCTTTTATGAGGACTAGCTTTGGCGGGGTAGGTTGTACGGGCATTCGTGGTGGGCGTGGGCCCCGCCGCAGAAGGAGTTAACGTGGAGGAAGCAGCACTGGAACACGGTGCATCTGGTACTGTTGAAGCCGTTGCGAATCGAACGACCTCCTTGGTGCATGACGGGCCTGCCTTACTTATCTACGCCGTTGATTACAGGAAAGATGACAGAAGGGGTAGATGACATCTATTCTGGAGGTATGGGTGCTGGTGGAGCTGCCGACGACAGGCGAGAGAAGGCGGAAGCTCTCGTTTGGTTTATTTGTGCGGCTCAGTGTGGGTAGCTGTGTATAAAGTGAAGTTAGTGGTTGCCTGCTGACGGGAAAGAATGGGTGCTGGCATCCCGGTGCCGATGACCCCAGCCGACATGAGCTGTTGGGACTGATGGGGCTGGGAGATGGAAGCTCCCTGCATCCCTGCATAGGGCGCTGGCACCCGGTGCCAGGAGCCTTGGTTGAAGCGAGGTGCTGTGGTTGCTGGAATTAGGCGGCAGAGGGCGCTGGCATCCCGGTGCGAGGAGCCCCGGTTGAAGCAGTCTGCTGTGGTTGCTGGAAATAGGCGGCAGAGGGCGCTGGCATCTCGGTGCCAGGAGCCTTGGTTGAAGCGAGGTGCTGTTGTTGATGGAAACAGGAAGCAGAGGGCGCTGGCATCCCAGTGCCAGGAGCCCTGGTTGAAGCAATCTGCTGTGGTTGCTGGAAATAGGCGGAAGAGGGCGCACGCATCTTGGTGCCTGGAGCCCCGGTTGAAGCGAGCAGCTGTGGTTGTTTGAAACCAGAGGGCGCTGGCATCTTGGTGCCAGGAGCCCCGGTTGAAGCGAGCTGCTGTGGTTGCTGGAAACGGGAAGCAGGGGGCGCTGGCATCTCGGTGCCAGGAGCTCCGGTTGAAGCGAGTTGCTGGAAACGGAAAGCAGAGGGCTCTGGCATCTCGGTGCCATGATCAGAATCAGAATCAGGATCCTTTAATGTCCCGCAGACGGGGTAATTTGTTTGTCGCAGCAGCAGAATATTACGAGAACAGAGCGATAGCAAAATAGACAATAGAATAGACGCTATAATTAAAAAGGGAAAGAAAATAGAATCGAATCGACGTATATACATATTTACATGATGTAGTGCAAGAATGGACAGTAATTTGAAGCGGGCTGCTGTGGTTGCTGGAAACAGGAAGTGGAGGGCACTGGCATCTCGGTGCCAGGATCCCCGGTTGAAGCGAGCTGCTGTGGTTGCTGGACACAGGAAGCAGGGGGCGCTGGCATCTCGGTGCCAGGAGCCCCGGTTTTAAGCGAGCTGCTGTGGTTGCTGGACACAAGAAGCAGAGGGCGTTGGCATCCCGGTGCCAGGAGCCGAGGCTGGAACAGGCTGCTGTGGTTGCTGGAAGTAGGCAGTAGGGGGCACTGGCATCCCTGTGCCAGGAGCCCCCGCAAATGTTAGCTGTGGTGATGGCTGGAACTGGATGGCGGTGAGACTGTGGCGTTTGCCCTCGAGGTTGTAGGTTGCTGTGGCTGATGATGATGATCCTGATGGAAGTTGGAGGGTCCTGGAATCGATCTGGGCGCTCCCTCTGGAGTTTAGTGATGATGAGAAGTGGTGGCGGAAACTCTGGAGTTGTTTGATCTGGCAGAGGATCTCTGTCTCTGCTTTTGCTGCGGCTCTTTCTGTTTTCTTTGGGCTGTGTTATTTGATTATACTGTCCCTTTAACAAGAGCGTCGACGTCACTGCCTGTAGGGGTGTGCGTGATGATGTCCCCCGGAAGCGATCTGGTGTTGACGGAATGAGTGGCCATGAGTTTTTTTTTTCTTTTGTTTTTTTTTTCTTTTCAAAGATTGGCTGTTGTGATGCTACAACTGGATGACAGTGGGCACCATGACGTTGCCCTAGGTGTTGTAGGTTGCTGGTGTCGATGATGAAAATCCTGATGGGAATTGGAGGGTCCTGAAATCCATCTGGGCACTCCCTTTGGAGTGGAGTGATGACGAGAGGTGGTAGCAGAAACTCTAGAGTCATTTGATCTGGATGAGGATCTCTGTCTCCACTTTTGCTGCTGCACTTTCTGTTGTCTATGAGCTTTCTGCTGTCTTTGGGCTGTAGTATTTAATTGTACTGTCCCTTTTAACAGGAGCGTCGACGTCGCGGTGTGTTGCGTGCGTCTGATGACGTCACCCGGAAGAGAGCTGGTGTTGACGGAAGAAGCTAACATGCGTGTGGAGAAAGTTTGGCTTTATAGTCCATTCGGTGAAACAGAATTCATTTGTCGTTTAAAGTTTTCTGGGGAGTGGCTACTGTCCAATCGGTGACTGTAGAAGATGAAAGCCGGTCGGGGAACTCACCGGAGCGTGGAGACGTTGAGACCGGCGAGTTGTTCAGCCGGTGTTGGCGGAAAGATGGCGGGAGGCTTCGCTTCTTGAAGGTGAAGGAGTCGGCGAACTGTGGCGAACTGCAATGACGGTGACTTTCTGTTCCGTCCTCTCTTTGCTGCGGAAGAAGGTGGGCTGGGAGACACGGGGGAGATAATCTTGGATGTTGAGGAGAGATGAACCAGGCGGGACGCGAACCATGGATGAGACGAAGTTGGTGCTCTTCGGACTCGCTTGCGCCCTAGCCGGCTGTAGGGCCACTGGAATCAGGGTCTCGGGTACGGAGGTGACGGGAAAGTTGTCGGCTTCAGATGAATGGTGATCCTGATCTCGTCTGAAAGATCGTCCCACGGGGATAGTGATACGAAGTCCATGATGAGGTGAGTAGAGCCTGATGTTGCTCGTACAAAAGTTTGGATGTGCTCGGGCGAGGCGATGTCGCGTGATCTTGTTTCTGGGTGCGAGATCGCAGAATACGAGAGCGAAGACGAGGAGAGGGTCAGGTGGTTATTTATAGGAATATCAAAAGTTGGCGATGTTGAGGTGTGGTCCTGCTCCTGAAACTTCGCCATATAAGCTTCAATAAATGTGAGGTTAAAACCTGGAGATCACCTTAGCTTAGCATGACCTTTCTAGTTAGGGGGAAACAGCTAGTCCGGATTCATGTTTTGTCTGTTAGGATGTTGTAAGGTTGCTGGCAACCAGCATAGTTTCCAGGAAGTGAAGAAATAGTCAGCACAAAACCCTTCCCCCTTTAAAACACAATTAATTTTATCACTGACAATACAGACGTTTTGAGTTTCCCAACCGCAAATCCGTCAAATAATGATGTTTTGGGATGGCGGTCCACCCAACCTACAAAGCTCCCAAAGCGTCAGTCTATGAAGAATTGAGAATGAGACTCAAAAATGTACTTTCTTACAAAGTGGACCTTTAATTAATGTTGTGGTGCAGCATGTTACAGTTTTTCTCGATTGTTTACACACATTTTCTGAAAGCATGCCTCATGCTCTCAGAACTCTACACACAAATCAAAAATCACACACACAATGGGCAAAACCCCTCAATTCTCCTGCAAAAGGAAACTTTACATTCAAAACAATGTTATTTCTTCTCAAAATGGTATTTTGTTTTCAAATGACACACACAAACCATCAAATGAATAGACATTTATAAGAACCAGTTGAACACTGATGTGCTCAATGTAAAACACTATGATGAATGGACAACACTTCTTCTTCAAAGACTTAGGCCTTTTTTGTTCAGTTACACTTACTACAGTCAGTACATACATAAGTGTGTTGTAAAATATTTGAGAATATTGTTTTTATAGTCAGAACACACAAATACACCTTAACAAATATATTTTATTTTTCCCACAAACACAATGTACACAGTGTACATCCCAACTTACACAAAGTGCATATATAACAATATACGGTCTACACACAAAACAACAGAATAATTTACTTTACACAGTTACAGTAAAAAATGAACAAACAAACAAAAAAAACTGTGCAGCATGCTCTCCTCTGTTTCGGTCTGGCCACAGCACCTCATCCACATCACAAGCCATGTTTTCCCTGACCAAGCAGCAAGAGAAACATCACCTATCATGGTGAATCCAGCCATGAAAAGCACCAACTGCTATATATCCACATGCGTCTTCCAGGAGAAAGGGGAATATGGAGGGAGATGAACAACTATAAAGCGTGGGTGGTCAGTGAACCAGTTACAAACCAGAGCAGTCCAGTGGAAACTTACGTTGTCCCAAATGACAACGTACCTGAGCTGATCTGGTGGAATGAGTGTGTTGTGTAGGGTGTCCAGGTGTTTGCCCATTTGATGAGTCAGTGTGCATAGTAGGGCAATTCACTTTAGAATTTTGAATGACAAAGTGTTCTTTGTGAAAGCAAGAGATTTTCTTCATGAAAATTGTGCCAAATGCAGAGAATTGTGTGTAGTGTTTTGAAAAAAGTGTGTTTTAGAACTGCAATTTGAGTGTAATGCAGGAATTGTGCTTGTAGTTCAGCAGAATTGGTTCAGGTGGTTGGTGCATAAGTTACATGTTGTGGTCATTGTGTCTCAAGTACCAATTTTTGTGTGTAAACAATTGAGAAAAACTGTAATAAGTGAGCTGGTAGAGGGATATTTTCAGCTTTGGACAGGGCAAGTGTTCCCCATTTCCTGTCTTTATGCTAAGCTAAGCAAAATGTATCCTGGATATTGATTAATATTTAGCATAAGGAAATTAGTCTTTCTCTCTTGTTTTCTCATCTAACTCTTAGCTAGAATGACATGACGTTTTTTTCCCAAAAGATGGACCTAACAGTCTTCTTATTTGTTTATGCTTAAAAAATTCACATTGTTACTTTTTCTAATTTCAATGTGTGCAGTGCTTACAGGCCAGTGGAATTACATCATTGATGTTGTAGTGAAAGCCTCTAATGTAGAAACATTTGAGCGTTTACTGTCATCCTTGAATGCTACAATTCTTCCCATTCAACTTGATAACAACACAGACATCTCTGACATTAGTGTCGCAACAGGTGAGTGGCAATCATGATGTTCTTGCAACAACTTGATAACAAACATATTATAAAGGATAATACTAATAAACAGTATTCATCTCCTCTGACAGTGTGTTCCTCAACTGGCACTGGCTTCCAGTGTAGATGTGAAGAACAATATGCTTGGCCATACAGCAGTTGTGTCTTATACGGAGCCTGCGATTACATATCCAATGGTATCTGTAAATGCATCAATGCCATTCCAGCTGATGGCCAGTCCTGCCAGCTAATATCAGGTAATTAACTTATAATTTATTATTTAATCTTATCAGAATAACTTCACAGGCTTTTATTTCTTGTCATTGGTATTTACTAGCATTGACCAGGCAGAAAGAGAGTAATAGTCTGCCATGGGTCGATTCAGTGCAATCCAATGCATATTTATTAAACTCAGTAACTATTCATCTTTCCCAGGTGATTAAATACAGCTACAAAACATATTTTTTATATTAACTCATTCTTTTTATCAGATCAAATAACAACTTTTAGCATAAATAAACACACCGCACTTCATCTCAAATCTAAATAACGTATCAATGTCTTTCATCGGCACCCACAGCACACTGTTTTGGTTTAGTTGCAGCAGGCAGATGTTTTTAGTGCAAACATATAAATAAGAAATAACGCACTCAATTTAAGTATATAAGTTCAGTACGGGGTGCCGAATCCCTTTTGTCGTGAATAAACTGACAAAAAACATTTTTAGGAAAAACACATATAGTTTTACATGTAATTCTCCACTTGACCTGACTGTCGACACCTGACCTTGGATGGTTAGAATTAGTCCCCTTGATCATAGAATAACAGTGTATACAGTTATGACATGGTAAATTACAACTGGGGATCTGAGAAATAAAATGATATGTGTTGACTAATGTGAATTCCAGAATACCAATGAAGAAGGGCGTTTCTCCCAAAACATCCGTGTCTAGAATAAACAGTTTGATAGGAGTGTTGTCCTTTTGTTTTCTCTCTTTTGTATATACACATAGAACACATAAAAAACCCAATGTACACTACCATTTCAGCACCAATCCAAAAGCAAAGATAGCTTATGAATAAAGTGGAGAGTTTAGGCCCAATCCCATTTCTAAATTTGGGTCCGACTTCTTGTTTTCGAGTGAACCCTTTATCCCTCAGAACAGTGTTAGAAGAGGTCGGGGCTGAAATCTTCCCCAATGAAATGGGACAATCACAACCAAGAGCATCGTCAGCAGACTGATTGAGAGTGTCTTATGCTTGTTTTAAAGCAAAGGACCATAATACATTGAAATGGACAGTTGTTGTACTTCAGTTTGAAGTGTGCCTCTGAAAAGTCTCTGTTTGAAAGGTCTTGTAGACCTAACACTTCGCTCTACCCCTCTATCTCAACAAGAACTAAATGCTTGGGGCAAGAGGTGTATTGTGATGGAGCCTAAGGAGCTACATAGCCAGATTATGCTCAGGAGTTGGTAGTCTGTAAAACACAGCTAATTGTGCTCTACACAAAAGCAAATGTTGCTCCAGATCTACTGAATGTGTTTGTGAATGTTTATGCTGCCCCCAAGTGATTCAAAATGTAATTGTCGTTTTAAAAATAATTTGCATGGCAAAGCAAAGGCTCAGGTCATTAAAAAACAAATGTATAAATTAATGTATAGAAAAGATAGAAACAAATAAGGAGGTTTACATTACACACACTGTAAAAAAATCCTGTTGTTTTTATGGAAAAAAGCTGGCAGCTGAGTTGTCAGAATAATTATGTATAAAATACAGTAAAACTGTAAACATCTTTAAAGAACAACCTGTACATTTTACAGTTTAAGTGTGTTGAAACCAGTAAATCATACAGCCCTTTTCTGCTGAATTAGCATGACCACAGTGCTATTAAACTAATTCTTTCATTAAAATGTATTTGCAATTGTCGCTTATTTTACATTGAATCCCATTTAATTTAACTCAAAAGTACCAAACAAATTACATACATTAACTGTAGAAGCCTCTGTATAAGACTGATTCTTTTTTGCAAATTTTACTCAAACATTGTGTATAATGTATATATTATTATATAATATACAGCTTTAAACTGTAATATTTACAGGTAATTCTGTACAGTTGTTTCTGGGGTCTCTCCGACGGGCAGAAATTTTAAATCCCAGTTAATGCATCCGTAAGTGTCCTGGATTGCTGCTCTCTGTTCTGGAGGAACTTCATCTGTGTCAGACTCATCAGCTTGATACTTTCTTTTTCTCATTTTTGGGGTCGTAGATCGCCTCACATTCTCCCGTATTCTGCTATTGCTTGACTACAAAGTGATACCCTGGCCTGATCACATCTCCCTCTATCACATCCTGCAGGGATTTGGGATATTTTGCAACCAGCAACTTCAGTAGAGTGTCTTTTGCTTACACGATAACTTTTGTGCATCATCTCACACAACACAATCCGGACCATCTCTCTTCTCATTTGTTGACTTAGTTGTTTATCTCTTTCCAATGACTGCATCAGTTCTTCTAGGAATTTATCCCACAGGATCATGAATGTATTCACCCATTCTACATAAGGGCTTTGGCAGCTGTTGGAAGATGTTGAGGCTGAGCTTCTGGGTGAAATTGACTGCAGGGATGTGGGAGGTCCTGGTGAGGCACCAACGGATGAGCTGCTGGTTTCAGGACACACAAAGAGTCATCGAGAACACAAATGTGAATGCTTCTGTAATTTCGATGGATATTTTATGCATACTACTTTGGCCATTGGATGCATCTAACCCTAACCCTTTACTGCTTGCTGTCTTATTGTGGTATTGTTTTTATTGTGTTGCATGCATTCTGTATATGTGCTTCTGCTTTGCATGCTGTGGTGTGATGTGTCTTGCGTCTTGAATGATGTTTTCTAAATTGATGTTATATACGCTATTTTGTCATGTTTGTTAACTGCTGTGCATGTTTTGTAGATTGCCCTGGCTAGTAATTTTGTAATTTTAATCTTATTTTTTATATATTCTGTTTTGTTTTTAGGGTGACTTTAACATCTGTCTAGGGACTACAGATGAAAAATAGCCTCTTGGCTAATTCTGGCGCATTTACATTAATGTTATGAATGTGCACTGTCCCTGTTTTCAAATAAACTAAATTTCAAATTTCACTGCAATACTTGACATACATCCTCGCTTTCAAGCAGCAAGGAGTTTTTGGGCTTGAAATGGCCTCAAGGCTGACACCATAACAGCTTTCTCAAAAAACTGAAATTCATCATATGTCTCCACCCAGAGGGACTGTAAGTGCTCTTCTAGAATAGCTTTCGTCACCTCTGGAAGGTCAGGCAAGACCTCAGTGATGGCGGTGTGTAGAAATGTTGGCTCAAAGTCAGTCATTTCTGGAATCAAAGAATCGGCAGTTCTCAACACTACAAATTGAATAAAATGAATGAAAAAAAGTCATTCGATATTTAGTCAAGTAACAGTGAACATATATAGAGATAAGAGGAATCTCTACTTTGAGCATAAAGTGTGAGTGAGGATTCACACTTTTTTAATTTTATATGTTTAAAAAAGGAAAAACTGCTGTCATTTTCATATTTTCTCCACCACAGTGGCCAATAGCATGTTTATTTTTGACATCACACTGTGGTTCAGTGGAATGAATTGCTGCCCATTAGCATTGTATGATTGGCATGGATATTGCAACTATGTATTTTGTTTTGTTACAGAGTACATATGGTATTCAGAATGAGAATGATAGTCATCTTTATGTATATCCATCACAAAATACACAGCTGCATCATTTTGAATTAAAAATATTTGAGGTTCCCAAAACTCTAACCCTTTTTTTAAACAAGGAAATGCCTTTTTTTATGATGTACCTTTGTATTGTATGTCTGTGGAAACCCTAGTATTGTGTTCCGAGTCTCATACTGCATGTTTTATAGTGTCACTGTAAAGGTTGGGGCAAAAAGTATAACTGTCTTTGACTTGCAGAATCTGACAGCATTCAGGACCAGCTGAAAGATAGGCCTGAAACATCTGATGCCTTTCAGATAAAGTTATGCAGATGTTTTTACATTTTTTCAAATGCCTGGAACATCTCTTTCAGTAGCTGTGTTTACTTTCGAAATGCATTGTCCAAAACCTGATCAAGGGGAACAAACTTCAAAATCAGTGCTGGATAGTGCCTCAAGAAATTATGTTTCGGTTTTATTGGAGTGTCAGGAAATATACACTTTCCTGAATACAAATATTATTCGGTTATAACATCAAGGTAGATTACCTGAGGCAATGAAATCTTTTGGGCAAATCATATCAACAATATCTTTAAGTTGGAGAGTTAACTGCCACACTTCATCTTCTGGATTTTCAACCTTGTAACCACTTTATATAGGCAACAACCTTAAGAAGTTCCAATTTTGAATGGCTTGACCCGAAAGCTTGGACATCTCAGACTTGACGCAACATGGCTTTGTGAGAGCATCAGAACTTTTGTACTTACATTGCTTGGTGCGCTGGTTTGAAAGTGAATATGTAAACCATTTATTTTTCTTGATGAAATACTTAAAATAAAGTGCAACATCATAGGACAAGACACCCTCAAATAGGTCATGGCCTAAACAAGGTGGAAGATGAGGCTGGCAAACATGAAAAGCTAGCTAGCATTGTAAACCTAGATTACCTTCATGCCTTTGTTATCATGACACTGTCTTCAGCTTCTAGCTCACCAATAGTAGAATCGTAACTTTCAGGGGTGCGCTGTGGACGACACACATTTGGATCATTACCCTGAAACCATTTTGCGTGATTTCAAATAAGCTGCAAAAGTAGTGAGAATGATTACATTTTTCAGTTAACCCACCAATGATCTGGGAACCCAAATTATCACCTGCAATACAATACAGAGCCCCTTTGACTGTTTATCCATTCACAGTTACTCCCTCATTTCAACAAGAATTAAGTGGTAGGGGCAAGAGGTGTATTAAGGAGCCTCAGAGCCAGGATTATGCTCAGGAGTTTGTAGTGTTAAAAGGAGAGAAGATGTAGGACTTCTAGTGGGTGGACACAATTATGCTCTAATTGAAGCTTATCTGGCGAAGTTTCAGGAGCAGGACAACACCTCAACAGCGCAAACTTCCGATATTCCTATAAATAACCACATGACCCTCTCCTCTTCTTCGCTCTCGTATTCTGCGGCTCTCGTATTCCGCCAGAAACGAGATCACGCGACATTGCCTCGAGCACATCCAAACTTTTGTACGAGCAACATCAGCCTCTACTTACCTCATCATGGACTTCGTATCACTACCTCATCTTAAAAAATCACCGACTGGACAGTAGCCACTCTCCAGAAAACTTTAAAAGACAAAGGAATTCTGTTTCACCGAACGTCATCACTCCACTCTAGAGGGAGCGCCCAGATGGATTTCAGGACCCTCCAACTCCCATCAGGATTTTCATCATCGGCACAAGCAGCCTACAACATCAAGGGCAAACGTCATGGCGCCCACTGCCATCCAGTTCCAGCCATCACAACAGCCAATCTTTGCGTGGGCTCATGGCACCGGGATGCCAGCGCCCTCTACTTCCTGTTTCCAGCAACCACAGCAGATTGCTTCAACCGGGGCTCATGGCACTGGAATGCCAGCGCCCTCTACTTCCTGTTCCCAGCAACCACAGCAGATTGCTTCAACCGGGGAGCTCATGGCACCGGGATGCCAGCACTCTCTGCTTCCTGTTTCCAGCAACCACAGCAGCTCGCTTCAACCGGGGCGGCTGGCACCGGGATGCAAGCACCCTATGCTGCCTATTTCCAGCAACCACAGCAGCCCACTTCAACCGGGGCTCCTGGCAACCACAGCAGCTTGCTGTAGCCGGGGCTCCTAGCACGGGGATGCCAGTGCCCTCTGCTGCCTATTTCCAGCAACCACAGCAGCTCGCTTCAACCGGGGCTCCTGGCACTGGGTTGCGAGCGCCCTACGCCGGGATGCAGGGATCTTCTATCTCCCAGCTCCATCAGTCCCGGCAGCCATGTCGGCTGGGGTCGTCGGCACCGGGATGCCAGCACTCGTTCTTTCCCCTCAGCAGGCAACCACTAATTTCACTTTATCCACAGCTAACCACACTGAGCCACACCAAAACCGAACGAGAGCTTCAGCCGTCTCTCGCCTGTCATCGGCAGCTCCACCAGCACCCATACCTCCAAAACAGGTGTCATCTGCCCCTTCTGTTATCTTTCCTGTAACCAACAGCGTAGATAAGAAAGGCAGGCCCGTCATGCACCAAGGACGTCGTTCGATTTGCAACAACTTCAACAGTACCGGATGCACCATGTCCCAGTGCTGCTTCCTCCACGTCTGCTCCTTCTGCGGTGGGGGCCACGCTGCCCTGCATGCCTACACAACCTACCCTGCTGAAGCTAAGTTAAGGAAGGTTTCGTGATCCGACCAATCGCCCGTTCTCCGCTTCCTAACTTCCGCATCGGCCCCCTCGGTATGGCAACCAGGAAATACTCCGGACAGAAGCGCATCATCATTGGTCTTTCAGCACCCGACGGCAGTAACATCCCCAGCAACAATAGCTTGATCCCGAGTGAGGACTTCTCCCTTCACTACGCCACCATCAACCATGCCATCGCCCTTATCAAACTCGCCGGAAAAGGGTTGTGACTGCTCAAAAAACAGACATCACCAGTGCTTTCAAAGTCCTCCCTATTCACCCAGACTTTCGGCATTTCTTCAGTGTTTGCTGGCCTGGTGCATATTACTTCGCCGTGAGGCTCACCTTTGGTTGCAAAACAGCTTGAAACTCTTCGACACCCTATCTGAAGCCCTCTGCTGGATCCTGTCTAACAACCATGGGATTCCATTCCTCGTCCATCTCTTGGACGATTTCTCATCATTTCCCCCACTCATCGCCACCCGCTTCCGGCCTGGTTACCCTGACTTCAGTCTTCTCTAACCTCGGGTTTCCATTGTCCGCAGAGAAAACAGAGGGCCCCTCCACATCCCTCGAGTTTCTCTGAGTCACTCTTGACACAAACAAATTTCAGGCTTCACTCCCGGTCGGAAAGCTCAACTGAATCAGCCTTCTGACCTCCAATTTCCTCTGTGCCCCGTGCTGCAGCAAACGTCAACTTCTGTCCCTTCTGGGCCACCTCAACTCGCCTTACGAATCATCCCCCAAGGTCGAGCCTTTATCTCTCACCTACTATCCAGCACTTCTTCCGTCCCATCACTTGTGACTTCCATCTCCCTGGATAGCTCGAGCCGTGCCGAAATCCGTCCGTGACTCATACATCTCACCAATTGGAACGGAATCACTTCTTTTGTGACAACCAACCGACTCACCCGCACGACATCCATCTGTACATCGATGCTGCTCCTTCTGCCAGTTTTGGGGGTTTTTTACAATGGAAGACGGTTTGCAGCAGAATGGCCCACGGAGCTCGCAAATGAATGCCAGAAGTTCAGAAGCTTGGCACCTCAAGCAGATACCTTCCCAACGCCAGTTCCTCCATATTCAGCACCGACATTCAACTCATAAATTCTGCACTAATACCCCTGATAGGCAACTTCCAGAGCTCCATCATAAACAGCCTATCAACCCTCTCTTCCTACTGGACAGCTTGGAAAAGCTTCCATTACTCCATGACCAATTTGACATAACCTTTCCGTCGTCGATCTCATCACCTTGACTTCTTTCATTACTTACGCCCATTCCATCATGGCAATTAAAACACACACCATCAAAGCTTACCTTAGCGGTATCAGCTTCTTTTCCAAGCCAATAACCGGCAGTTCGATAACTTCCCTTTTAAAGGACTCCTACGTCAAGAGCCAGCTAAAAGCCCTCGCCGTCTTCCTCTTACTGCCGACTTGCTGTTAATCTGCCTCCACACCATCTGTTCTGGGTATGGCACTCCTCAAGTTGCCTGAACCCTGGAAGCCATGTTCTTGCTTGTTTTTTCCGGTTTCCTCAGATGCTCCGAATTCAACACCCAACCATTCACTTCAACTCAAGCTGCCATGCATACATTTCAGACTTGTCTTGCATTTCAGAAGACACCATGGTATTCTATTTAAAGTGAACCAAAAGCAATCGATCTGGTCCGCCTACACCCGTCTTCTTCTCCAAGGTCCAATCACCACTGAATCCTTTCGAAACCCTTGCTAATTTCTTGCAATTCCGCAAATCTCGGAGCACAACAATGACGGATCCTCCCTTCATCTCCGAATCCGGACGAGTGGCTACTCAAATCTGGTTCCACAATCACTTTCGCCATGTGCTCTCGTTGTCTGGTGTTTTACCTGTTAACTACTCTGGACACTCCTTCAGGATTGAAGCTGCCACTTCAGCCTCCCGTAATGGCGTCCCAGAACACTTCATACGACTCATGGGCCGCTGGTCCTCCCAAAGGTATCACCGCTACATCCATTCAGATCTCAAAGATCTCAGATCCGCACAATCTCATCTCAAGTGATTGGAGGTTTTTGGGGTTCTGTCGCTGCCCGGGTGCGGCGGCGGATTCCCTACAGAGCTTCCCCACAACGCACTCGAAGAACGTGAAGAACCAACGTTTTGTTTTCTTTTTCTTTCCCACCCCAAGAATGCGAAGAACCAACGTTTTGTTTTCTTTTTCTTTCCCACCCCATTTCTCTCTCCCTGTTTCTTTTTTTCTTTCCTCTCCTTCGTAGGACCATGAGGGGGTCCATTGCTGCCCGGGTGCAGCAGCAGATTCTATACAGAGCTTCCCCACAACGCACTCGAAGAACGTGAAGAACCAACGTTTTGTTTTCTTTTTCTTTCAAAATAAATCGTTTAAACACATCTTGTTGAAAGTGTGGTCCTTGCTAGTGAAACAAAAGATAATGTTGCTCCAGATCTACTGAATGTGTTTGTGGATGTTTATGCAGCCCCCAAGTAATGAAAAATTTAATTGTCATTTTAAAAATACTTTGCATAGCAAAACACAGGCTCACACAAAATGTCAATAAAAAACAAATGTATAAATTAATATATGGAAAAGTTAAACACAAATAAAGAGGTTTACATTACACATGCAGCAAACACATCCTCATACATACGTAAATGTCTGTATTGGCTGGTCATTCACCGTACCAGCAACTGGCAAACCGAAATCAATCAATCAATCAATCAATCAATCAAAGCTTTATTGTCATTTTGTTGTACCAACAAAGTAATACAACAAAAATGAGATTACGTTTCTCCAGGATCAATGACAGAAGAAACAATAAATAACACACAATATATAGATATAATAATTTTAACTATGACTAAGCTATGACTAAGGGCTTGTGAAGTGCAGTAGTGCACATACTCCAGATCAGCAGTTCATCAGTCTAACAGCTTGTGGAAGGAAGCTGTTGATAAGTCTGTTAGTTCAACCTTTATGACTCCAGAGCCGTTTTCCTGATGGCAGCAGTTCAAAGAATGTGTGGAGAGGGTGGGAGGTGTCCCTGATGATGTTCAGTGCTCTTCTCCTGCGGCTTTGGAAGAGTTCTTGGACAGAGGGGAGGGAAACTCCGATGACCCTCTCAGCTCCTCTAACTATTCTCTGCAGGGCTTTTTTGTCTGACATTCTGCAGCTGGAGTACCATGTTGAGATACAATATGTCAGAACACTCTCCACCACACCACTGTCGAAGGTCCTGAGGATGCTGGTGGGGAGAGAGACTTGTTTCAGCTTCCTCAAGAAATACAGTCTCTGCTGGGCCCATTTTGTGATCCCTGAGGTGTTTTTATTACAGCTTAGGTCCTGCGAGATCTGCACTCCGAGGCACTTTCTCCACCTTCTCCACTGTGCGGCCACTAGCCCTTTTTAGATAGAAAAGGCGGCACAGTTGCTCCAAGGTAAGGACGGCAACCTCCGCCCACCTCACGCAGGGGCCGGCACATTGCCGCCTCTTATTTAGATAGCAGGCGAGGCGGAAATAAGTGTACCCTCTGAGGCGGAAAATCGGCGGACCAAAACAGACCCCCAATTTGCCGCCCTCTGTCTAAAACCGCGGACCGAGCCGCTGAGAGGAGCGTGCTTGAGCTGTGACCTCCGGAAGTTGATAATCATCTCCTTAGTTTTGTCCTCATTGAGCACCAGATTATTTTCACTGCACCAACCCTCTAGGTGTTTAACTTCTTCTTTGTACATTGATTCATCATTTCTATGTGTTGAATGGTGCTCTGAATTTTTGATTGTTTATTTGATGATGGGCAAAATATAATTTGTGCTTTAATGTGTGATGGTTAAGCCACCTGCGTGTGGGCGTGTTTAATAAAAAGGAGTTGCAGCGTGAGTGCCACGAGAAGCAACAGAGCGTCTCTCTCGTCTACTTCCCTTTTTTCCTCCAAGTTCGGTGCTATATATCGGGTTCGCAACGGGTAGCCGCTGTGACCTGCCGCTCTGCCAACACTATGAATGAGTAGCACCACTGTGGTGTCATCTGTGAACTTGATGATCTGTTTCCGCTTGTGTCTGGATGCACAGTCATGTGTTAGCAGTGTAAACAACAATGGACTGCGTACACAGCCTTGAGGAGATCCAGTGCTCAGCGTGATGGAGTTGGAAGTGTTATTTCTGACGTGGACAGATTGAGGTCTCTCCGTCAGAAAGTCCTGGATCCAGAGACATGTGGCAGTGTTCGGGCTGAGTAGGAGGAGTTTCTCCATTAGTTTCTGGGGGATGATGGTATTGAATGCTGAGCTGAAATCAATGTACAGGATTCTGGCATAGGTGTCTTTCTGGTCCAGATAAGTGATGACTGAGTGCAAAGTGGTGGATATTGCATCATCTGTGGAGTGGTTGGGACAGTAAGCAAACTGATATGGGTCATGTGATGCAGGGAGGCTGGCTGTGATGTGTGGTTTGACAAGCCGCTCAAAACACTTAATCACAATTGGTGTCAGTGAGATGGGGCGGTAGTTGTTCAGACAGGATACAACTGATTTCTTTGCTACTGGTGGTGCTATAGTGGATATTTTGAAGTATCTGTGGACGATTGCCTGACTGAGGGAGATGTTGAAGATGTCAGTCAGGACATCTGCTAGCTCACCAGCGCAGGTTCTGAGCACACATCCTGGGATGTTGTCCGGGCCTCCCGCTTTCCGTGGATTGACCCTGGTTAAGGTCCTGCGTGTGTCAGCTACCTTGATGGTGAGGGCTGGCCCCGATAGATGGTGGAGAGGGAACAGCCCTACCTCTGGTTGTTGGGTTTGGTGCTTTTGTGCAAAGAAGTTGTTGAGCCTGTCTAGAAGGGAAGCATCATCGTCGCTGACCCCCTGTCTGGACTTGTAATCCGTCAGTGCTTGGACTCCATGCCATATCTGCCTGATGTTTCCTGTGTCACAGAAGTGTCCCTGGATTTTCTCCGCATAGGTGCCTTTCACAGTCTTGATTCCCTTCGAGAGCGCAGACCCGACTGAGCGGAGAGCAGTCATATCTCCCACCCTAAAGGCTGCATCTCGGGCTGTCAGCAGCGAGCGCACCTCTGTAGTCATCCAGGGTTTGCGGTTGCCACATGCATTGAAAGTCTTAATTACAGTGTCATCCTCTGTGCACTTTGCAATGTAGCTGGTTACCACCTAAGCATACTCTTCAATATCTGATCCCCCTGAGAGGCTGCTGTCCTAAAAACCTCCCAGTCGGTGTGCATAAAACAGTCCTGAAGTGCTGATTCTGCCCCCTCAGGCCAGGTCCAGATTTGTTTTTTCGTGTGCCTGCTGCGCTTCAGTAGTGGTTTGTAAGCAGGCACCAGCATAACAGATAGTTGATCAGAGCGGCCGAGGTGGGGGCGTTGCCTTGTATGCATTTAGGGAGTTTACAAGGTCCAGCATGTTCTCTCCTCTGGTTTGAAAGCCAGCAACTTCGTGCCGCCATCACCACACGCTTACAGTTTGTTACAGTTTGTTTAAGGAATAAAATTACATTGTGAAATTTAGAAAAAAACATTGTGGTTTTAGTTAAAAACTTAAGTTACCAATGTACGTTGGTTATGTCTGTTACTTAAGTTACTTTTTGTTCATGATGTCACTTATCCACATTGGTAGCTTAATTTTATTTCCTCCTTTTGCTGCTACGGTAATTTCTATGCCCCTAGAGGTCACTGACTAACAAAACAATATAGGTTGTAATAAGATGCTTTCACACTTGACCTATATGGTTGTTTTCCTGATGACAGTGGGCTCAAACAGCCCAGGTTGCCCAATTAACCAGTCACTATTGAACTCAAAAAGGCCTGATCCTTCACTGGCTTACCACCCTGCGCTCTACCAAGAATTTAACCTAGTTTCCTGTAAAATGAAATACATTTTTGACAGACTTAATATTTCAATAAATAATTTTGTCTGTATTCACTGCGTTAAGCAGTAAATCATGTTGTGTTTTTCCTATAGAGTTGGTAACCGAGGATGAGTACACAGTGGATGTGGAGTTGAATTTTACAGACGTCAAGACAGAGGACTACCTCAGGAGCCTCCTGAACAATCTCAGCTTTTCTGTGGCCTTGGGTCCCACTATGAATGTCACAAACATTGACATTACCACAGGTAAGAATGGTGCTTCCTCTGGTCTAAATATCATAAAAAATACCATAATGCTCATATTACCAATCATGGCAAAGGGCTTGAGGTGCAGTCAAATGTGCTGTGCTGTCTTTCCCCACAGTTGGATCAGACTGGATTAGATTTTTAATGGAAGTGATTAATTCAATTATTTCTATTCCTGTTTACTTTTTGTATTACTTTGCTATAATGATACTGCTGGAAGTGAAACACAGTTCTTCATTTTTCTCTCTCATGTTGTTCTCATTGGTTCTGGCACAAAGTCCAGAGACTGTAGAGACAAAACTCAGCTGCCTTGGCAATGACTGATTTAGTAATTGTGTTTCATTTAACTCAACCAAGCTGAATTAAATATCTAATAAGCTCTGAATGTATTAAACTACAGAACACATTTTTCAACACCTTCAATCAATATTTACTGTCTTTGTTCTTATGTGTTTTTCAGTGTGTTATCTAAATGGAACTGACTTCCAGTGCAGATGTGAGGATCAGTTTGTTTGGTCATATAGAGACTGTATTACATACGGAGCCTGTGATGAGAACACTGATGAAGTGTGTGGGTGTATCAACAGTATTCCACCAGATCGTCAATACTGCAAGCCAAAGAAAGGTGATTTATTGAAGTATTATTATAATAATATTATAACACTTTTTGAATAGCATCTTGCTATTTTTATTCTTTGTGGGAAAAAGTGTTGTAATAAATGGCTTCTTTCTTGTTTTTTTTAGAAGAATTATCTTTCTAATTCTTTTTGTTTAACAATATTTTGTTTTTTCCATACATCCATTGGTTTACATTAAATGAATGTCTCATGATCATAGGAAAGCTGTATTATTCAAATGAGTGTAATTGAATGTGTCAGCAAAGGTGTCAACAAAAATATGTCTAATAACATTCTTTTACAACAGTTCCTCCAGTTGTTTATGAATACCAGATTTTCATTGAGGTAACCACTACAGATGCAGATCAACTGGAAAACACGCTGCAAAACATAATTTTCCCTGTCCAAATCAGCCCTCAAGTAAACATCTCAGATACTGATATAACTACAGGTAAGAACAAATAGCTGAGGCTTCAGTGGGTATAATTCATTGTAATCTTTTTACCTTTTTATGAGAGAACATGTGTTATTGTTTTTTTTTAAGTGTGTAGCCAAGACAGCACTGATTTCCAGTGCCGCTGTGAGGATGACTACCTTTGGCCTTGTAACAAGTGTGCCACCTATGGGAAATGTGACGGTGACACGTATAACACATGTGGCTGCATTAAGGCTATTCCCACAGATGGACAGTATTGTCAGTCAATCCAACATCAAAGTGAGCGCTGTGGTCACACACACACTGAACCCAATTTTAATACCCAAATTCATGTTTTTTGAACATTCACTCTGATTTCTCTTGTTTTTCTCTTTGTTTCTATTCAGACTTTTCAGTGTGTTCGCCATCAACAGGTAAAGCTAAAAAGATGCTGCAAGCTTTCATACAAAAAAAACACATAAACAAGAATCTTATTAACCTATGATTCATCTGATTTCTTCCCCACTTATCTCTTGACATGATAATGCATTTTCTTTTAATTTTTCTCCCTCCCTACAGCTCCTCCGGTTATTCATGAATACATCCTTTCTGTTGAGTTGAACATCTCAGATGTTACAGTAATAAATCAACTGAGGACCATTCTGAGCAACATCAGTTACCCCATCAGCATCAACCACCGCATACAAATCTTTGATGTCAACATTTCAACAGGTACAAAAAACTAAACTGAGTCTATCCTGTTTAACTGTAAACAGGAACAGTTTAAATATACTGAGTCACCAGAAAAAAATTAATTAATTAAAAAAATGAAAAATTTCATTGCAGGGGTGATATATTTTTTCATAGGCCAATCCTGAAGATTGCATCGCCATATTTCCCTAAACAACTAAATACTGGTCTTTTTGATTGGTTTGGATTATTCCTGACAAAAGTTTGATGACATTATCGCCACAAAAAAGTATATTGTGTTTTCAGCATATAATTTGAAATGTTGAATATTTGGAGCTATAACATTTGGATCTGGTGTTTTTCATTACTAAAACAAAAAAACTAAAATGTTTTTTGAGTGAACATGTATTCTTCATATGTTTTCATCTCCAGTTTGCTCTCCGAGCAGTGTTGGTTTCCAATGCAGATGTGAGGATCATTATCGTTGGTCATGTGATCAGTGTTTCCTGTATGGATCCTGTGACAACATTACTGATGACACATGTGGATGCATCAATGCCATTCCTCCTGTTGGACAACACTGCCAGTCTGCTGATCAGCACAGTAAGATGTTTTTCAGCATCTATTTGTACGATAATGTAGGCCCTTGTTAACCTGCCCTTTGCCATGGCACTATCATGGTGGGAAGGCCAAATAACATTCACTTTTTACATATTTTTTTTTTTACAATTTACTACAAATACTACAATTTTGCAAACAGTCTCACATTGTGCATGGATTATAGTATCCGTAGGGGTCTGGAATAAATGAAAGGTAATTTTAACGAGGGAGCAAAATCATCCTTTTAAATCAAAATTAACATCATGTCTCCTTGTCCTCATCAGACTTCACAGCTTGTCCTATAACATCACCTCCATCTCCAACAAGTAAGGCTGAGGACAATATTTACCCAATGAATAAGGGTGTCACGATTTCGATTTTAAATCGACACACCTCCCGGTTGTGTGCATTTTTTTTCAATGAATATACATATACGTACGTGTGTATTGTTGTAGTCTTATCTGTCATACACTGTAACAAGAGATTACGGGGCACGTAGTGCCACTGAGAGGAGAGCTGTGACCCCGCGTCAGATCGGCTCATGCAGGTTTAGTTTTCAGACAACAGACGTGGGAGGAAGAGAGTCGGGAAGAGGGTTAGCAAAACTAATTTCTCAGCTTCGCATCAGGGTTTATTTATAAATGTGGTTAAAATATAACCTAGCTTGAAAGTTGGCTATATCGCTGTCTCTGCTGCTGTTAGTTTAGCATGTACTGAATCCACCGGCATCTGATTGGCTGTAGGACAAAAGCCCCTCTCCTCTGATTGGCTGTGGGATCAGTCGATCTCAGATCAGCACCCGCCTTTTGCACCATAGACTGAATGCACAGATAGTTTTGCACTACATATCTCAGTGGAGAGGCGCGATTTGTGATTTGTAGTTGAAGGAAACAGAATCTGTGACTC